>NC_084616.1:73600580-73685580 GCF_033978795.1 Nerophis ophidion | reverse complement strand
CCCAATAATCTCAAGTCCAAACAGGAAAACATTGATTTTTATACAGAAATATAAACAATCTATTTATGGGTCAAACCGTCACCATATGGTACGCAGTAAGTGAGAGATTCAGATCATAACTGTGTTAATTTGAACTTATATCATTTCAAAATGATGCATCACATATTTACATTTTCTTTACAACATGTCCAAAAAGGAGTAGGAAGAAGCAATGCTTATTTAGTCCCCTCATTTCAATTACTTACACATAAAGGCCTACTGAAACCCACTACTACCGACCACGCAGTCTGATAGTTTATACATCAATGATGAAATAATAGCAATGCAACACATGCCAATACGGCCTTTTTAGTTTACTAAATTGCAATTTTAAATTTCGCGCGAAAGTATCATGCTAAAATGTCGCAGTATGATGACACGTGCGCATGACGTCACGCATTGTAGAGGACATTTTGGTCCAGCACCGTTCACAGCTATAAATTGTCTCTTTTCATCGCATAATTCCAAAGTATTATGGACAGCTGTGTTGCTGAATCTTTTGCAATTTGTTAAATTTATAATGGAGACGTCAAAGAAGAAAGATGTAGGTGGGAAGCGGTGTATTGCAGCCGACTTTAGCAACACAAACACAGCCCGTGGTTCATTGTTTCCTTGTTTACATTCCCGAAAGATGACGGTGAAGCTTTACTATGGAACGTGCAAGCGACTGCAAGGCATACTTGCTCAACAGCCATACAGGTTACAGGGAGGATTGTGATATAAACGACTTTAGCACTCTTACTAATATGCGCCACACTGTGAAACCACACCAAACAAGAATGACAAACACATTTCGGTAGAATATCCGCACTGTAACACAACATAAACACAACAGAACAAATACCCAGAATCCCATGTATCCCGAATTATAGAACAGGTTTGTGCTGCAAACAAAGTTTCATTGTACTTGTGCAATGACAATAAAGACTTATCATATCCTATTCTATCCTATCCTATCCTATTACCTTCTCATTAAAAATTCCGAAGGAAGAGGAAGTAAACAACCGAAAAAAACCCAGCAAAGTTACTTTCCGCACCGGACATCCGGTTCTTCAAAATAAAACCAACACTTCAAAATAAAACATAGCATAAAACGTTCATATTATAGCGCAAAAACCTTCACAGATGTGTAAGTTACCAATGCCTTGGGCAAAAATACACCTCCATACCATCACGGATGCTGGCTTTTGAACTCTGTGCCTATAACAGTCCGAATGGTTCTTTTCCTCTTAGGAAAACGTCCACAATTTCCAAAAACAATATGTAATGTGGACTAGGGATGCACCGATTAATCGGTAACCGAATATATTCGGCCGAATATGACAAAAAAGCCACATTCGGCCTTCGGTGGAATGAGTTAAATGCAAGGCCGAATAGTGGCGTAATGACGCAATTTTTTGACGTGGTGACGCAATCAACCAACGTGCAGTGACGCGGTGACGTTGTAACCAGGCGCCTTCGGAAAAATGTCAGCAGTGTGGAGATATTTTTAAGTGTTGGAAAGTGACAAAAGTATTGCAATTTGCAACGAATGTTCAGCCAAACTGTCTCGAGGAGAGGACGAATAAGTTTGCGACTGACAGTGCCAAAGCAAACGGAATTTCAAAGAAGGTAATTGAGTTTATGGCTTTGGATGATCAACCGTTTAGTGTTGTGGAGGACATTGGCTTTCGGAGACTCATGGAGCACATTGAGCCCCGTTACACGATACTTAGCAGACAGTATTTATCTGATGTGTGCTCTTTACATTGTGTGTGTGCTGTTTACATTATTAGCCTGATGTGAAGGCTACCTGTATAAGTGTATGAGGTTACAAGCACACACTTATTGAGATTTAGTGGGGCCTCTGTTTACATTATTAGCCTGGTGTGATGGCTACCTGTATAAGTGTATGAGGTTACAAGCACACACTTATTGAGATTTAGTGGGGCCTCTGTTTACATTATTAGCCTGTTGTGTAGGCTACCTGTATAAGTGTATGAGGTTACAAGCACACACTTATTGAGATTTACTTGAGCCTTCTGTTTACATTATTAGTCTATCTACTGTGGCTAAGCAGACTTTTGCCAAAAGGACAATAATTCATTTGTTGTGGGCTTATCCACTTTAATGCACTTTATTTTTTTGGGGATGCATGTTTTGTTTTAAGTCCTAATATAAATGACAATTTTTGTGCTTTTTTTGAAAAGCAAAGGCTACTGGAATATTAAAAAAAAATTCAATATTCAATAAAATTGTACTTTATTTAAAAAATATGTCTAAAAATGTTTTGTAGGATATTTATGCAATATAAAATAAAATTGTGAAAAACTGCATTCATTATTCGGTATTCAGTATTCGGCCTTCGGCCAAACGTTTGAATTTTATTCGGCTTCGGCTTCGGCCACAAATTTTCATTTCGGTGCATCCCTAATGTGGACTTGTCAGACCACTAATCACTTTTCTACTTTGTATCAGTCCATTTAGATGATCTCGGGCCCGGAGAAGCCGGCGGCGTTTCTGGATGTTGTTGATAAATTGCTTTTGCTTTGCATTGTAGAACTTGCATCACACAAATCGTTGGTTTTCTTACTGTTTCGAAAATTAACCAAACCAAGACCTTATAACCAACGCTGTCATCTTCACTGCGAGCTCATTGACACCCTGGCATGAATATGTTTATTTCCCCCCCTCTTTATTTGCGAACTTCACAGACAGCGTGCCCTGTGTAGATTAGTTTGGAGCTTCAGACTCCTTTAAAAAAGAAAAATCCGAGCACTGTGACGACATTCTTGCATCTCTGAGAGGTGTTAATAGGCACAGGAATCAAGTCGATTACAGCTTTTAATTAAACTGTGGATGACTGTGCAAGTGTGAGAGACAAATACTTGCAGATAGAGAAAGAGTGTGTGTGTGTGTGTGTGTGTGTGTGTGTGTGTGTGTGTGTGTGTGTGTGTGTGTGTGTGTGTGACCTTTAGAAGTGTGACTCCAGCTGGATTGTCATCAAGCTGTCTTTGAAGTGATGCTGACGCCTCACCCGCCAACTCTTTCTTTTTTTTTTTTTCCGGCTCTGTGAGTTTGTGCCTAAATGTGCGTGTTTGTGGCGCCGTGCCAGTGTGCTGAAATTGAGCGTCAAAAGAGAAAATAGGGTGGAGAAATGTACAGTGCGGCATGAGACGAATCTTCTACGCTGCCTGCTCGTCTGGCGTATGCAGCCGCTGTCGTAATCTCCATTTAAGCATTTCTATTTTTAGTGGAGAAAGGATCACACTGTCACCGCTTTAGTTCTACTCTTATCTCCCGGAGCACACGTCACATGGTCATGATATTGGTTAGAACATGCTTGGCGAAGGTGCAATCAAGAACATCACATTTTAAACGGGCTGAAGATGAATAGGAGGAAGCAAAGCTAATTTGGTCCATGAATTTGACCATGAATTGATTCACGTGGACCCCGACTTAAACAAGTTGAAAAACTTATTCGGGTGTTACCATTTAGTGGTCAATTGTACGGAATATGTACTGAACTGTGCAATCTACCAATAAAAGTATCAATCAATCAATCAATCAATCAGTCCGACCCCTGTGACATGTCTCAGAAATGAGCCTTTCTTCATATTCTGTGTTTATATCTCAGTGCGGTGTTTTTCAACTTTTTTTTGAGCTGAGGTATGTTTTTTGCCTCGAAAAAAATCCAGAGGAACACCACCGGCAGAAATCATTTGACCGTAAAAAGTCAATCAATCAATCATCCATCCATCCATCCATCCATTTTCTACCGCTTATTCCCTTTCGGGGTCGCGGGGGGCGCTGGCGCCTATCCCAGCTACAATCGGGCGGAAGGCAGGGTACACCCTGGACAAGTCTCCACCTCATCGCAGGGCCAACACAGATAGACAGACAACATTCACACTCACATTCACACACTAGGGCCAATTTAGTGTTGCCAATCAACCTATCCCCAGGTGCATGTCTTTGGATCAATCAATCAATGTTTATTTATATAGCCCCAAATCACAAATGTCTCAAAGGACTGCACAAATCATTACGACTACGACATCCTCGGAAGAACCCACAAAAGGGCAAGGAAAACTCACACCCAGTGGGCAGGGAGAATTCACATCCAGTGGGACGCCAGTGACAATGCTGACTATGAGAAACATTCGAGAGGACCTCAGATGTGGGCAACCCCCCCCCTCTAGGGGACCGAAAGCTATGGATGTCGAGCGGGTCTAACATGATACTGTGAAAGTTCAATCCATAGTGGCTCCAACACAGCCGCGAGAGTTCAGTTCAAAGCGGATCCAAGACAGCAGCGAGAGTCCCGTCCACAGGAGACCATCTCAAGCGGAGGCGGATCAGCAGCGTAGAGATATCTCAATCGATACAGGCGAGCGGTCCATCCTGGGTCTCGACTCTGGACAGCCAGTACTTCATCCATGGTCATCGGCCCGGACCCCCTCCACAAGGGAGGGGGGGACATAGGGGAAAAAGAAAAGAAACGGCAGATCAACTGGTCTAAAAAGGGAGTCTATTTAAAGGCTAGAGTATACAGATGAGTTTTAAGGTGAGACTTAAATGCTTCTACTGAGGTAGCATCTCGAACTGTTACCGGGAGGGCATTCCAGAGTACTGGAGTACAGTAGTCGAGATAGTCATTGTCACAATTGTTAGATATGAATTTAAACCATAACCAATTATCAATCAATCAAGCAATCAATCAATGTTTATTTATATAGCCCTAAATCACAAGCGTCTCAAAGGGCTGCACAAACTTATGCATCTTTATAGCTCTTGTCTCAGAGTAGGTGTACTGTCACCACCTGTCACATCACCCCCTGACTTTTTTTTAACTTTTTTGCTGTTTTCCTTTATGTAGTGTTTTACTTCTTGTCTTGCCATCCTATTTAGGTGGCTTTTTCTCTTTTTTTTGGTATTTTCTGTGACGTCTCGGTAGCATTGTGGTGAAGTGAGGTGAATTATATTTATATAGCGCTTTTCTCTAGTGACTCAAAGTGCTTTACATAGTGAAACCCAATATCTAAGTTACATTTAAACTAGAGTGGGTGGCACTGGGAGCAGGTGGGTAAAGTGTCTTACCCAAGGGCACAACGGCAGTGACTAGGATAGCGGAAGCGGGAATCGAACCTGCAACCCTCAAGTTGCTGGCACGGCCACTCTACCAACCGAGCTATACCGCCCCGTGGTGACGAGTTGTTCTCTCGTGGGTGCAGCGGAAGATGGAACACAGCGTGAGGGTAGGGATGAGAATTTATTTATATAATAAAACAAGCCAAGAACAAAAACACTTGCACAAAGGCACTAACCAAAAACCCACCAGAACTAGCTTGGGAGCTAGGAAGAACAAAGGGCGCTAGCGTGGAAGCTAGGGACATCAATCAATGTTTACTTATATAGCCCTAAATCACTAGTGTCTCCAAGGGCTGCACAAACCACTACGACATCCTCGGTAGGCCCACATAAGGGCAAGGAAAACTCACACCCAGTGGGACGTCGGTGACAATGATGACTATGAGAACCTTGGAGAGGACGAAAGCAATGGATGTCGAGCGGGTCCAACATGATACTGTGAAAGTTAAATCCATATTGGATCCAACACAGTCGCGAGAGTCAGGTCCAAAGCGGATCCAACACAGCAGCGAGAGTCCCGTTCACAGCGGAGCCAGCAGGAAACCATCCCAAGCGGAGGCGGATCAGCAGCGCAGAGATGTCCCCGGCCGATACACAGGCAAGCAGTACATGGCCACCGGATCGGACCGGACCCCTTCCACAAGGGAGAGTGGGACATAGGAGAAATAGAAAACAAACGGCAGATCAACTGGTCTAAAAAGGGAGTCTATTTAAAGACTAGAGTATACAAATGAGTTTTAAGGTGAGATTTAAATGCCTCTACTGATACCGGGAGGGCATTCCAGAGTACTGGAGCCCGAAATGAAAACGCTCTATAGCCCGCAGATAAACAAACAAAATAGCAGATAAGCTAACAAGTACACAAATATAGATTTACCACAACGTTGGAAGAGCGGCGTCAGCTGTTGCGTGTAGCAAGCAAGAGTCCAAGACTGAATGTCAACAGAGGCGGGCATATATAGGGAGATAAATAATCAAGGGCAGGTGCGCGTGATCAAAGCAGAGGCAGGTGACACTAAATGGGTAACTATGACAACGGAAACAAAACCAGGAAGTGCCACAAAGAACTTAGGAAGACAAATACTAGACAGAATGTGACAGACAGAACCAAAACCAGAATATTCCATGATCCAAGACGTGGATCATGACATTTTCCTGTAGTAGTTTGATAATAATAATAGATCATTATGTATACGTATTGTTGCATTTGAACAGCTGTATTGTTGGTAATAGAGGTAAACTATTGGTTTTGTTCATGAACAATAGCGCTTTTTCTATTGGTATTTGTGTTGCTCCAGTTTTAGTGTAAAAATGCTCATTGTCATTACTATATTATTATTTATTTCGCTATCTGCTTATTTGCTATCACTTTTACGATCATATTTGTACATATTGTATGCGCTGATGTTGTTTTTGTCTCTCTATCTAATCCCCCTCTTATCCCCACAATTTCCTCCTCTGACTTCCATTTTTTTCTCCTTCTATCCCCTCCTGCACCAAATGATAATATAAATACATTTAATAAAGTCAAATTCAAATAAGGCAACAAGAGAAGTATCCTACACTTCTCTTTTGTAAAGTAAATCTGAACAGCCGATATGTGCATCTACATCAACTATATGATTTGCCTGAGAAGCTGGACAGGACAAAATAAAAAAATAATAATAATAATAGATTTTATTTGTAAAAAAGAGATCGACAGGCGGATCGGTGCGGCGTCTTCAGTAATGCGGACGTTGTACCGATCCGTTGTGGTGAAGAAGGAGCTGAGCCGGAAGGCAAAGCTCTCAATTTACCGGTCGATCTACGTTCCCATCCTCACCTATGGTCATGAGCTTTGGGTCATGACCGAAAGGATAAGATCACGGGTACAAGCGGCCGAAATGAGTGTGGCGGGGCTCTCCCTTAGAGATTGGGTGAGAAGCTCTGTCATCTGATAGATAGATAGATAGTACTTTATTTATTCCGTCAGGAGAGTTCCTTCAGGAAAATTACAATTTTCAGCACAATCCCATTCAAGATCAGGCAAACATTACAGGGAGACAGAACAGGATCGCTGACTGGTCTGCCGGCTTCCAGCGCCCCTTACAAAAAAGATGACATACAGGTAAACAAGGGGGCGGGGGAGAGAGAAAAAAAATAGAAGATTAAAATAAAATAAATAAATAAAAAATCGGTCTCAGCCTAGGCCCTGGAGTGGGGGTGCAGACTGAGGCCAAGGGAAAAGAACAACTCATAGCCATAGTACACATCCCTCTTCCATGTGTGTAAGAGGGAAACATCAAACATCAAAGACCACAGAGGACATTAAAAACATTAAAGCAGCAGATACAAGCAGACACTTCTACATGTAGCTATGAATAAAATGTAAAAGAACCATATCCACTGTGGTGGCCTCTGTGGTGTTCCAAGCCATCGTCCGCTGGGGAGGAGGGAGCATGGCCAGAGACAGGAGCAGACCCAACAAAGCAACCAAGACAGCCGACTCCACTTTCGGCCAGTGAGGAGGAACTCAAAGTAAAGCCGCTGCTCCTTCACATCGAGAGGAGTCAGATGAGGTGGTTCGGGCATCTGGTCAGGATGCCACCCGAACGCCTCCCGAGGAAGGTGTTTAGGGCACGTCCAACCACGAGGCCACGGGGAAGACCCAGGACACGTTGGGAAGACTATGTCTCCCGGCTGGCCTGGGAACGCCTCGGGATCCCCCGGGAAGAGCTAGACGAAGTGGCTGGGGAGAGGGAATTCTGGGTTTCCCTGCTTAGGCTGTTGCCCCCGCGACCCGACCTCGGATAAGAGGAAGAAGATAGATGGATGGATGGATTTTATTTGTAAAAAAAGCACTTTACGTTGAGCAAACAACCTCAAAGTGCCACAGTGTAAAAAAATAGTAATAATAATAATATTATTAAAAAGAAAATAAAGATAAATAAAATATAAAACTAGAAACAGCCCAATAGCTAGAACCAGCATGCATGTTGATAAAAAGGTTTTTTTAAAAAGAAGGGTTTTTAAGCCTTTTTAAAAAAACTGTCACAGTCTGTGGTGCCCTCAGGTGGTCAGGGAGAGTGTTCCACAGACTGGGAGCAGCGGAGCTTGTTCCTAGCTTTGTCCGTAGAGGTTGGAGTTGAGTTTGAGACCCCTGCTTTAGATGCACACACAGCTACTTCTGACCTCGACTTAGAGAAGCATAACTCTCGAGCATGTTTGACTTCACCGTGCCAGAGGCCGCTTCGCCAAGCCCGCACGACCCATAGCGACGCATCCCCTCAGCATCCGATAAAAAACATTATTCTCGATTTAAAAACAAAAAAAAATGGCACTCCGATCTTGTCTTAAATGATGTAACATCTTGGCTCCCAATCCAGCGGCGAGAGAGAACAGAAGACGATGAAGAGGGAGAGAGAGGAGCAGATGAGGCCCGGTGCTTTGCCGGAGGCATAACAAAACGCTTTAGGCTGATTTAATGAATGGAGAAAGACTGCCAACAAAGCTCCAGGAACTCTTCATTTTGTCCTAAACTGGGAAAACTCGCACAAATTAAGACCGTCCTTGCAGATGTGCAAGTTTTATGTAATACAGCAGAGGTCGGGGAACCTTTTTGGCTGCGAGAGCCATGAAAGCCAAATGTTTTCAAATGTATTTCCGTGAGAGCCATATATTATTACTAGGGGTGGGCAAATTAATGCGTTAATTACGAGTTAACTCATCAATCTATTAACGCCGACAATTATTCCATCGCACATTTGCGTATGTTGTTTACATGCTTTTATTTTGTTAACGCCTTTTCTTAACAAGATGGCGTCGAGGGGCTCTTGGTAAAGATGGAACATTTGGCAAAAATACCGGACAATTCTGCAAATTTCATGGCTGGCTTACAGCGTGGTCACTCCGGGATCACTTACGACCGCCAGACAATTCTGAATGTGGATAGATCGGGCCGTTTTGGACTGAATGAGGCGTGCTTGCTAGACCGGCTAGCTAGCATGGGAATACTTTGCCGGCTACATCCAGCGGCCTGTGAAGCAGCGGAGTATATGTGTTGTCTGTCTATTTATGAATAATGCAGACCAGGAGTGTTGGCTGAGTTCTTAAGGTTTACTTTCAGAGCGTGCATATCACAACATACAAGATGCCGTCATGGCGACACAACCCAGCATGCTCGTCACTCCTGTTGCATGCTGGGTAGGGTAGTTCTTTTATTCCCTGGCTCATAACATCACAATATAGTACCATGTATATGATGCCTTTAGTTTATCAAAGCACCAAGCAAACAATCGGACAATTCCCATCATAACAATTCCTAGATATGGTCATAATTATTTTAAGTGCACTACGCAGAATAAACACAACATTATTAATATTGCTACTACGGATAATTTGATCCAAAATTCCCTAAAACAGCCCACTACCTATAATATAGGTTTTTTAAACATAAGATCCCTGATGAAAATGTTTCTGCTGTTACCTCAGAAATTGCCTGTTCAGATGTTATGATTGTGGCTCAGAGATTTGTATGTAGATTATATTTATTTTCCATAGCAAACAGGATAACTTAAATACCCTGGCAGTGGCAATAAGCTTAAATGTTTGTATTTACATTTTTTGAGTTGATTTTCATAAAATATGATATTTAACTGCTACTGTTTAAGAAGGACTGAATTAAATTGTGTTTGCACAACAAATGTTTTGGCGCTTTTGTTCATGTGGGAGAATATTCCAATAAAGGTGCACTACACACTACTTTTGAATTCATTATTGGGCTTTGCGTATACAATGCAGTTAATCGCGATTAATCGGAGAAATAGTGCGATTAACTTTGATTAAAATGTTTAATCGTTGCCCAGCCCTAATTATTATTATAGTCAGAATGTCATCCAGGAATTTAAATGCATTTGTTTGCCCAAATCCTGGTAACAGTATTATCTAGGGCAGTGAGTGGTTCTCAACCTTTTTTCAGTGATGTACCCCCGGTGAACATTTTTTTTAATTCAAGTACCCCCTAATCAGAGCAAAGCATTTTTGTTTGAAAAAAAGAGATAAAGAAGTAAAATACAGCACTATGTCATCAGTTCCTGATTTATTAAATTGTATAGCATTGCAGAATATTGCTCATTTGTAGTGGTCTTTTTTGAACTATTTGGAAAAAAATATATAAAAATAACTAAAAACTTGCTGAAAAATAAACAAGTGATTCAATTATAAATAAAGATTTCTACACATAGAAGTAATCATCAACTTAAAGTGTCCTCTTTGGGGATTGTAATAGAGATCCATCTGGATTCATCAACTTCATTCTAAACATTTCTTCACAAAAAAAGAAATATTTAACATCAATGTTTATGGAACATGTCCACAAAATTCTTTTTGGATTGATTGATACTTTTATTAGTAGATTGCACAGTACAGTACATATTCCGTACAATTGACCACTAAATGGTAACACCCGAATACGTTTTTCAACTTGTTTAAGTCGGGGTCCACATTAATCAATTCATGGTACAAATATATACTATCAACATAATACAGTCATCACACAAGTTAATCATCATAGTATGTACATTGAATTATTTCCATTATTTACAATCCGGGGGTTGGGATGAGGAGCTTTGGTTGATATCAGAACTTCAGTCATCAACAATTGCATCAACAGAGAAATGTGGACATTGAAACAGTGTAGGTCTTATTTAGTAGGATATGTACAGACAGCAGAGAACATAGTGAGTTCACATAGCATAAGAACAAGTATATACATTAGAAGTACATTTGAGTTGTTTATAATCCGGGGAGATGGGATGTGAATGGAGGAGGGTATTAGTAAAGTGTTGAAGTTGCCTGGAGGTGTTGTTTTAGAGCGGTTTTGAAGGAATATAGAGATGCACTTACTTTTACACCTGTTGGGAGTGCATTCCACATTGATGTGGCATAGAAAGAGAATGAGTTAAGATCCTTTGTTAGATCGGAATCTGGGTTTAACGTGGTTTGTGGAGCTCCCCCTGGTGTTGTGGTTATGGCGGTTCAATCACTGGGTCATTATTGTCACCGATGTCCCACTGGGTGTGAGTTTTCCTTGCCCTTATGTGGGCCTACCGAGGATGTCGTGGTGGTCTGTGCAGCCCTTTGAGACACTAGTGATTTAGGGCTATATAAGTAAACATTGATTGATTGATTGATTGATTGAAGGAAACGGACACAAAACAGGAAGTGCCACCAGGAACTAAGGGAGTCAAATAACAAAACAAGGTACCAAACAGAACCAAAACCAGATTATAACATGATCCAAGTTGTGAATCATGACAAAAAAATGAGTTTCATAATTGATTATGATAAGAAGATCATTCATGTTTATTCTTACTTCCTTACTTACTTGCACTTTTATACATTTTATCACATATAATTGCCCGGCTCTAATACGGAGAATATTCTGTGGAGGTTTTTTTTTGCAGTAGGCCCTTCAAAAAATCAAAACCCTCCTGTCACATGGAGGATTTTTTTATTAGCATTTTTGAAGTAGGCCCTTAAAAACAGCAGAGTGCTCCTGTCACATAGAAAATCTTTGACTAGTGTAAAATATGACCAAACTATATCGGCCATTTTTAGCCATTATTATCCATTACGGCATTCTCGGATCTGCCGTGTTTGTCGGCAGCTCTGCAGAAGGGTCAGACTATTAGCATGCAGGACTGGCATGGGGATTGCTGAAAGTATTAAAAATCAGGCTGAGAATTGTCCAACACGTTAGAAAGTAGCGGAACAGTAGAGGAACTTTGTACAGATGTCTGCATCTCCCACAGTGGGGCAAAAAAGTAATTAGTCAACCACCGATTGTGCAAGTTCTCCCACTTAAAATGATGACAGAGGTCTGTAATTTTCATCATAGGTACACTTCAACTGTGAGAGACAGAATGTGGAAAAAATATCCAGAAATTCATATTGTAGGAATTTTAAATAATTTATTTGTAAATTATGGTGGAAAATAAGTATTTGGTCAACCATTGGAAGGAGGTTTTGGCTCAAAATCTCACGATACATGGCCCCATTCATTCTTTCCTTAACACGGATCAATCGTCCTGTCCCCTTAGCAGAAAAACAGCCCCAAAGCATGATGTTTCCACCCCCATGCTTCACAGTAGGTTTGGTGTTCTTGGGATGCAACTCAGTATTCTTCTTCCTCCAAACACGACGAGTTGAGTTTATACCAAAACGGTTCTATTTTGGTTTTATCTGACCACATGACATTCTCCCAATCCTCTGCTGTATCATCCATGTATCCATTTTGGTATAAACTCAACTCGTCGTGTTTGGAGGAAGAAGAATACTGAGTTGCATCCCAAGAACACCATACCTACTGTGAAGCATGGGGGTGGAAACATCATGCTTTGGGGCTGTTTTTCTGCTAAGGGGACAGGACGATTGATCCATGTTAAGGAAAGAATGAATGGGGCCATGTATCGTGAGATTTTGAGCCAAAACCTCCTTCCATCAGTGAGAGCTTTGAATGGTTGACCAAATACTTATTTTCCACCATAATTTACAAATAAATTCTTTAAAATTCCTACAATGTGAATTCCTGGATTTTTTTTTCACATTCTGTCTCTCACAGTTGAAGTGTACATATGGAGGAAGAAGAATACTGAGTTGCATCCCAAGAACACCATACCTACTGTGAAGCATGGGGGTGGAAACATCATGCTTTGGGGCTGTTTTTCTGCTAAGGGGACAGGACGATTGATCCATGTTAAGGAAAGAATGAATGGGGCCATGTATCGTGAGATTTTGAGCCAAAACCTCCTTCCATCAGTAAGAGCTTTGAATGGTTGACCAAATACTTATTTTCCACCATAATTTACAAATAAATTCTTTAAAATTCCTACAATGTGAATTCCTGGATTTTTTTTTCACATTCTGTCTCTCACAGTTGAAGTGTACATATGGAGGAAGAAGAATACTGAGTTGCATCCCAAGAACACCACACCTACTGTGAAGCATGGGGGTGGAAACATCATGCTTTGGGGCTGTTTTTCTGCTAAGGAGACAGGACGATTGATCCGTGTTAAGGAAAGAATGAATGGGGCCATGTATCATGAGATTTTGAGACAAAACCTCCTTCCATCAGTTGACAGCTTTGAATGGTTGACCAAATACTTATTTTCCGCCATAATTTACAAATACATTCTTTAATGTGAATTCCTGTTTTTTTTTTTTCACATTCTGTCTCTCCCAGTTGAAGTGTACCTATGATGAACATTACAGAACTCTGTCATCATTTTAAGTGGGAGAACTTGCACAATCGGTGGCTGACTAAATACTTTTTTGCCCTACTGTATCATCTTGGGGAAAAATAATGCAACTGGGACCTTTTATTTGCCAGGCGGTGTACCTTATGAACTGAGGTTTTTGCAAGAGTCCTTGACATACAGTAAGTGTGTGTGTGTGTGTGTGCGTGTTCGACTTCATACTTTTTTGCTTCCGATTCATGGAAGTGTTTTATCAACCAGGCAAAGCAGATTTACTTGAAGCGCGGTTGCAGTTGAAAATGTGTTAGGGAGTATAGAGGTGGGAGGATGATTGCGATATGCTAATGATGCTGCCAGTGTTTCTCGCAATGGATGACTCACGCTCAATATGGGGGCGCAAACATCCACAGTGTGGGTCGCAACACATACGTGTGCACAACTACACGCACGCAGTATACAGTCAATCATTCCCTTCTCTAGTACAAACGATTGACGTTCATGCTAAACACAAGTCAGGGATGTAAATGCAGCTTTATTTCCCGGCATCCAGACCAATTGCACTTGTAACTAAGCCAAAGCTGCATGTCTGTTGCAGGGGGGAAATGACGGGGTTGCAAAAGCAAGTATTGTCATGTTTTGTGGTCACGTTCTGTTTGGTTTTTGGACTCATTGTGCACTCTTGTTTGTTTTGTCACCATTAAAACTCATTAGTTTTAACTGTTATGTGTTCACGACTCGGGCTTCACGGTGGCAGAGGGGTTAGTGCGTCTGCCTCACAATACGAAGGTCCTGCAGTCCTGGGTTCAAATCCAGGCTCGGGATCTTTCTGTGTGGAGTTGGCATGTTCTCCAAAAAGTATTTAGTCAGCCACCAATTGTGCAAGTTCTCCCACTTAAAATGATGACAGAGGTCTGTAATTTTCATCATAGGTACACTTCAACTGTGAGAGACAGAATGTGAAAAAAAAATCCAGGAATTCACATTGTAGGAATTTTAAATAATTTATTTGTAAATTATGGTGGAAAATAAGTATTTGGTCAACCATTCAAAGCTCTCACTGATGGAAGGAGGTTTTGGCTCAAAATCTCACGATTCATGGCCTCATTCATTCTTTCCTTAACACGGATCAATCGTCCTGTCCCCTTAGCAGAAAAACAGCCCCAAAGCATGATGTTTCCACCCCCATGCTCCACAGTAGGTGTGGTGTTCTTGGGATGCAACTCAGTATTCTTCTTCCTCCAAACACGACGAGTTGAGTTTATACCAAAAAGTTTTATTTTGGTTTCATCTGACCACATGACATTCTCCCAATCCTCTGCTGTATCATCCATGTATCCATTTTGGTATAAACTCAACTCGTCATGTTTGGAGGAAGAATACTGAGTTGCATCCCAAGAACACCACACCTACTGTGGAGCATAGGGGTGGAAACATCATGCTATGGGGCTGTTTTTCTGCTTAGGGGACAGGACGATTGATCCGTGTTAAGGAGAGAATCAGTGAGAGGTTTGAATAGTTGACCAAATTTGTATTTTACACCATAATTTACAAATACATTCTTTAAAATTAAAACTGAGTTGCATCCCAAGAACACCAAACCTACTGTGGAGCATGGGGGTGGAAACATCATGCTATGGGGCTGTTTTTCTGCTAAGGGGACAGGACGATTGATCCGTGTTAAGGAAAGAATGAATGGGGCCATGTATCGTGAGATTTTGAGCCAAAACCTCCTTCCATCAGTGAGAGCTTTGATTGTTTGACCAAATATTTTCCACCATAATTTACAAATACATTCTTTAATGTGAGTTCCTGGATTTTTTTCCACATTCTGTCTCTCACAGTTGAAGTGTACCTATGATGAAAATTACAGACCTCTGTCATCATTTTAAGTGGGAGAACTTGCACAATCGGTGGCTGACTAAATACTTTTTTTCCCCACTGTATATGAAAAAAGATAAAAAATTGACTATCGTCAGTGCACCTTATGACCCGATGTACATTATTGTCCGGAAAATACAATATCCTCTTCTAAAGCCAACACAAAAAAATTGAGAGTACATTTTCCAAGTTGGATATGAAAAGTTTAAAATCATCGCAATTTGGACCCTGAACAGGATAATGATGAGTGAATAGTTGAAAAGTGCACCATAAGTGCCACAAGGAGTCAGAAACATCTCCACCTCTACACTTTTCCAAAAGCTTGCCTGGCGAAGTAACTCACTTGGTAATTGGCTTATTCGGGTTTCATGTAACCCCCCCCCCCCCCCCAATTCCTTCGCCTCTCTCGACTCCCCTTAAGATGGCAGCTTTATGATACGTATTATTACCTTTTACTGCCGCGGCCCACATGCCCGTTTCACAAAGTGCTGACACACAAACTGATGGTTGTTAATGACGGCAGGCAGGGAGAAGAAAATGTGTTTTCTCGATACTAAATAATAAAAAAAAAATAATAAAAAAAGCGAGTTACTTGAGAATAGGCTTTTGTCCTCACCTAATTTAAAATTGTGTGAAGTAGATACTTAAAACTTCCCGGACTTAATCTAACTTCAGTGGGAACCGCTGATGTCCGTAATGTTCACTTCGGTTTCAGTTCTGATTATTTATTAATACAGCACATTTAAAAAAAACAACCCAGTTGGCCAAAGTGCAGTACAGACATAAAAAAAAGGGGGACATGGTGTCACTTTTACATTGTAACACGGAAAGATGAATAAACCTACTCGGTGGCCTTGTGGTTAGTGTCCGCCCTGAGATCGGTAGGTTTTGAGTTCAAACCCCGGCCGAGTCATACCAAAGACTATGAAAATGGGACCCATTACCTCCCTGTTTGGCACTCAGCATCAAGGGTTGGAATTGGGGGTTAAATCACTAAAAATGATTCCCGAGTACTGCTGCTCACTGCTCCCCTCACCTCCCAAGGGGAGGAACAAGGGGATGGAATGGTTTTTCGCGGGACACATTTCCGGCGTTATTGCACTAGTGAGCCGCAAAGGATCGATTGAAGTAAAGTCTGAATGTCATTAAAACAGTTAGCTCCATTTTTGACACTTTTTCCACTCCCGTCCTTGCACGCTACACGGCTGCAATAAAGATGACGGGGAGAAGACGCTGCCGAAGGTGAACCACGTAAATAAGACCGCCCACAAAACGGTTCTGTCCTTAAGGGAAATTGAAGATGATCTGTAAAACATAATCTTGTCATGTTCTGTGGTCAGAACATGACAATGTTTTTGACTCCATTAGTTCCTGCTGAGATAGGCGCCAGCGCCCCCCGCGACCCCAAAAGGGAATAAGCAGTAAAAAATGGATGGATGGATGGATAGTTCCTGTTTTTGCGCATCCTGGTTTGTTTTAGTTTCCATGACAACCATTATTTTCACCTCCCTCATTTGTTTGAACTCACGCACCTGTTGTTAATCATGTCACTATTATTTAAGCCTGTAGTAGCCAGGTAGTCGACCTGGCGACATCACCCTTGATACACTCTTGATACCCCTGACATTGTTCCATGCTCATTTTTTTTTCACGTCACAGTAAGTGTTTTTTGGGGCTTCACGGTGGCAGAGGGGTTAGTGCGTCTGCCTCACAATACGAAGTTCCTGCAGTCCTGGGTTCAAATCCAGGCTCGGGATCTTTCTGTGTGGAGTTTGCATGTTCTCCCCGTGAATGCGTGGGTTCCCTCCGGGTACTCCGGCTTCCTCCCACTTCCAAAGACATGCACCTGGGGATAGGTTGATTGGCAACACTAAATTGGCCCTAGTGTGTGAATGTGAGTGTGAATGTTGTCTGTCTGCCTGTGTTGGCCCTGCGATGAGGTGGCGACTTGTCCAGGGTGTACCCTGCCTTCCGCCCGACTGTAGCTGAGATAGGCGCCAGCGCCCCCCGCGACCCCGAAAGGGAATAAGCGGTTGAAAATGGATGGATGGATGGATAAGTGTTTTCGTTTTTATGTCCTTAGTTCTGCCTTGGTGCTAGTTTTTGTTTTCTTAGCCAAGTTTGTTCTCCGCCTTGTGCACGCCTTTTGTTGGTTCCTTTTTTTAAGTAAAATTATATCATGCCTTTACCTTCACGCCTTGTCCAGTTCAGTCTCTTTGCACCTTGGGAAAACAAACCGCTCCATAGTCCTAGTCCTGACAAATCTATGCAACATTTTGACCAAAGAACTACCATTATATGTTATGTAGACCACAAGGAAGTGTTTTTGTTTTAGAACAAAATTAGAATAATATGACCTCTTTAATGAGTCCTATAATCCGGTGCGCCTTATATATGAAAATAGACCAGAATAGGTGTGCCCTATGGTCTGAAAAATCCAGTAATATGTGTCAGTTCAAGGCAAAAAAACAAAGATTTGGTGTGCAGTGCACTGCAAAAACTAAAATTTAATTAAGATGAAATATCTCAAATAAGAGTGATATTTGCTTATTTCCTGTCTGATAAGGTCATTCTTCTCACTAAGCAGATTTTATGTGAGTGTTTTACTTGTTTTAAGTGTTTTGTTCCTAAATGATCTCAGTAAGATATTACAGCTTGTTGCTGAGATTTTATGACCTATATTGAGTAAAACATGCTTGAATCTATTTTTGTCCAAATGTCCAAAACACACCCAGCAATGGTGCACAGGAAGGCGGGGAAGAAGAGGGGAAACGGCGGCCAAAATGGTGAAAAGTCCCAATTTTGTCCAAAATACCTCCCCGGGTTCCAGTCCCACAAGTCCCGGGATGCAAAAAAAATGTCAAAAACGCACCCAGCAAAGTCCCACTGGAAGTGGTAGAGAAAAGTGGGCAAAAGTCCCAAAAATGTCCAAAATACCTCCCCAGGTTGGAGTCCCACATGGAACCCGCGTGTGATTTTTGAACATTTTACCGACTTTTCCCACTTTTCTCCCCGCCTTCCTGTGGGACTTTGCTGGACGCGTTTTGGACATTTCAGGCGGCGGGACTTGTGGGACTCGAACCTGGGTAGGTATTTTGGACATTTTTGGGACTTTTGCCGTCTTTTCCAACTTTTTTCCCCCCCTCCCCATGGGACTCGGCTGGGTGTGTTATGGACATTTCTGACTTTTTTGGGACTTCTGCGGCCATACATAAGATTTTATGTTGGAGTGTTTTACTCGTTTTAAGGGTTTTGGTCCTAAATGATCTCAGTAAGATATTACAGCTTGTTGCTGAGATTTGATGACCTATATTGAGTAAAAAATACTTGAAACTATTTTTGTCCAAATGTCCAAAACACACCCAGCAATGGTGCACAGGAAGGCGGGGAAGAAGAGGGGAAAAGGTGGCCAAAATGGTGAAAAGACCCAATTTTGTCCAAAATACCTCCCCGGGTTCCAGTCCCACAAGTCCCGGGATGCAAAAAATGTCAAAAACGCACCCAGCAAAGTCTTACTGGAAGTGGTAGAGAAAAGTTGGAAAAGTGGGCAAAAGTCCCAAAAATGTCCAAAATACCTCCCCAGGTTGGAGTCCCACATGGAACCCGCGTGTGATTTTTGAACATTTTACCGACTTTTCCCACTTTTCTCCCCGCCTTCCTGTGGGACTTTGCTGGACGCGTTTTGGACATTTTAGGCGGCGGGACTTGTGGGACTTGAACCTGGGTAGGTATTTTGGACATTTTTGGGACTTTTGCCGTCTTTTCCAACTTTTTTCCACCCCTCCCCATGGGACTCGGCTGGGTGTGTTATGGACATTTTGGACTTTTTTGGGACTTCTGCGGCGATACATAAGATTTTATGTTGGAGTGTTTTACTCGTTTTAAGGGTTTTGGTCCTAAATGATCTCAGTAAGATATTACAGCTTGTTGCTGAGATTTTATGACCTATATTGAGTAAAACATGCTTGAAACTATTTTTGTCCAAATGTCCAAAACACACCCAGCAATGGTGCACAGGAAGGCGGGAAAGAAGAGGGGAAAAGGTGGCCAAAATGGCGAAAAGTCCCAGTTTTGTCCAAAATACCTCCCTGGTTTCCAGTCCCACAAGTCCCGGGATGCAAAAAATTTCCAAAATGCACCCAGCAAAGTCCCACGGTAAGTGGGAGAGAAAAGTTGGGAAAGTGGGCAAAAGTCCCAAAAATGTCCAAAATACCTCCCCAGGTTGGAGTCCCACATGGAACCCGCGTGTGATTTTTGAACATTTTACCGACTTTTCCCACTTTTCTCCCCGCCTTCCTGTGGGACTTTGCTGGACGCGTTTTGGACATTTTAGGCGGCGGGACTTGTGGGACTTGAACCTGGGTAGGTATTTTGGACATTTTTGGGACTTTTGCCGTCTTTTCCAACTTTTTTCCACCCCTCCCCATGGGACTCGGCTGGGTGTGTTATGGACATTTCTGACTTTTTTGGGACTTCTGCGGCCATACATAAGATTTTATGTTGGAGTGTTTTACTCGTTTTAAGGGTTTTGGTCCTAAATGATCTCAGTAAGATATTACAGCTTGTTGCTGAGATTTTATGACCTATATTGAGTAAAACATGCTTGAATCTATTTTTGTCCAAATGTCCAAAACACACCCAGCAATGGTGCACAGGAAGGCGGGGAAGAAGAGGGGAAACGGCGGCCAAAATGGTGAAAAGTCCCAATTTTGTCCAAAATACCTCCCCGGGTTCCAGTCCCACAAGTCCCGGGATGCAAAAAAAATGTCAAAAACGCACCCAGCAAAGTCCCACTGGAAGTGGTAGAGAAAAGTGGGCAAAAGTCCCAAAAATGTCCAAAATACCTCCCCAGGTTGGAGTCCCACATGGAACCCGCGTGTGATTTTTGAACATTTTACCGACTTTTCCCACTTTTCTCCCCGCCTTCCTGTGGGACTTTGCTGGACGCGTTTTGGACATTTCAGGCGGCGGGACTTGTGGGACTCGAACCTGGGTAGGTATTTTGGACATTTTTGGGACTTTTGCCGTCTTTTCCAACTTTTTTCCCCCCCTCCCCATGGGACTCGGCTGGGTGTGTTATGGACATTTCTGACTTTTTTGGGACTTCTGCGGCCATACATAAGATTTTATGTTGGAGTGTTTTACTCGTTTTAAGGGTTTTGGTCCTAAATGATCTCAGTAAGATATTACAGCTTGTTGCTGAGATTTGATGACCTATATTGAGTAAAAAATACTTGAAACTATTTTTGTCCAAATGTCCAAAACACACCCAGCAATGGTGCACAGGAAGGCGGGGAAGAAGAGGGGAAAAGGTGGCCAAAATGGTGAAAAGACCCAATTTTGTCCAAAATACCTCCCCGGGTTCCAGTCCCACAAGTCCCGGGATGCAAAAAATGTCAAAAACGCACCCAGCAAAGTCTTACTGGAAGTGGTAGAGAAAAGTTGGAAAAGTGGGCAAAAGTCCCAAAAATGTCCAAAATACCTCCCCAGGTTGGAGTCCCACATGGAACCCGCGTGTGATTTTTGAACATTTTACCGACTTTTCCCACTTTTCTCCCCGCCTTCCTGTGGGACTTTGCTGGACGCGTTTTGGACATTTTAGGCGGCGGGACTTGTGGGACTTGAACCTGGGTAGGTATTTTGGACATTTTTGGGACTTTTGCCGTCTTTTCCAACTTTTTTCCACCCCTCCCCATGGGACTCGGCTGGGTGTGTTATGGACATTTTGGACTTTTTTGGGACTTCTGCGGCGATACATAAGATTTTATGTTGGAGTGTTTTACTCGTTTTAAGGGTTTTGGTCCTAAATGATCTCAGTAAGATATTACAGCTTGTTGCTGAGATTTTATGACCTATATTGAGTAAAACATGCTTGAAACTATTTTTGTCCAAATGTCCAAAACACACCCAGCAATGGTGCACAGGAAGGCGGGAAAGAAGAGGGGAAAAGGTGGCCAAAATGGCGAAAAGTCCCAGTTTTGTCCAAAATACCTCCCTGGTTTCCAGTCCCACAAGTCCCGGGATGCAAAAAATTTCCAAAATGCACCCAGCAAAGTCCCACGGTAAGTGGGAGAGAAAAGTTGGGAAAGTGGGCAAAAGTCCCAAAAATGTCCAAAATACCTCCCCAGGTTGGAGTCCCACATGGAACCCGCGTGTGATTTTTGAACATTTTACCGACTTTTCCCACTTTTCTCCCCGCCTTCCTGTGGGACTTTGCTGGACGCGTTTTGGACATTTTAGGCGGCGGGACTTGTGGGACTTGAACCTGGGTAGGTATTTTGGACATTTTTGGGACTTTTGCCGTCTTTTCCAACTTTTTTCCACCCCTCCCCATGGGACTCGGCTGGGTGTGTTATGGACATTTCTGACTTTTTTGGGACTTCTGCGGCCATACATAAGATTTTATGTTGGAGTGTTTTACTCGTTTTAAGGGTTTTGGTCCTAAATGATCTCAGTAAGATATTACAGCTTGTTGCTGAGATTTTATGACCTATATTGAGTAAAACATGCTTGAAACTATTTTTGTCCAAATGTCCAAAACACACCCAGCAATGGTGCACAGGAAGGCGGGAAAGAAGAGGGGAAAAGGTGGCCAAAATGGCGAAAAGTCCCAGTTTTGTCCAAAATACCTCCCTGGTTTCCAGTCCCACAAGTCCCGGGATGCAAAAAATTTCCAAAATGCACCCAGCAAAGTCCCACGGTAAGTGGGAGAGAAAAGTTGGGAAAGTGGGCAAAAGTCCCAAAAATGTCCAAAATACCTCCCCAGGTTGGAGTCCCACATGGAACCCGGGTGTGATTTTTGAACATTTTACCGACTTTTCCCACTTTTCTCCCCGCCTTCCTGTGGGACTTTGCTGGACGCGTTTTGGACATTTTAGGCGGCGGGGACTTGTGGGACTCGAACCTGGGTAGGTATTTTGGACATTTTTGGGACTTTTGCCGTCTTTTCCAACTTTTTTCCCCCCCTCCCCATGGGACTCGGCTGGGTGTGTTATGGACATTTCTGACTTTTTTGGGACTTCTGCGGCCATACATAAGATTTTATGTTGGAGTGTTTTACTCGTTTTAAGGGTTTTGGTCCTAAATGATCTCAGTAAGATATTACAGCTTGTTGCTGAGATTTTATGACCTATATTGAGTAAAAAATACTTGAAACTATTTTTGTCCAAATGTCCAAAACACACCCAGCAATGGTGCACAGGAAGGCGGGGAAGAAGAGGGGAAAAGGTGGCCAAAATGGTGAAAAGACCCAATTTGTCCAAAATACCTCCCCGGGTTCCAGTCCCACAAGTCCCGGGATGCAAAAAATGTCAAAAACGCACCCAACAAAGTCCTACTGGAAGTGGTAGAGAAAAGTTGGAAAAGTGGGCAAAAGTCCCAAAAATGTCCAAAATACCTCCCCAGGTTGGAGTCCCACATGGAACCCGCGTGTGATTTTTGAACATTTTACCGACTTTTCCCACTTTTCTCCCCGCCTTCCTGTGGGACTTTGCTGGACGCGTTTTGGACATTTTAGGCGGCGGGACTTGTGGGACTCGAACCTGGGTAGGTATTTTGGACATTTTTGGGACTTTTGCCGTCTTTTCCAACTTTTTTCCCCCCCTCCCCATGGGACTTGGCTGGGTGTGGTATGGACATTTTGGACATTTTTGGGACTTTTGCCGTCTTTTCAACTTTTCCCCCCCCCCCTCCCCATGGGATTTGGCTGGGTGTGGTATGGACATTTTGGACATTTTTGGGACTTTTGCGGCCATACATAAGATTTTATGTCAGAGTATTTTACTCGTTTTAAGGGTTCTGGTCCTAAATGATCTCAGTAAGATATTACAGCTTATTGCTGAGATTTTATGACCTATATTGAGTAAAACATGCTGGAAAATATTTTTGTCCAAGTGTCCAAAACACAACCCAGCAATGGTGCACAGGAAGGCGGGAAGAAGAGGGGAAAAGGTGGCCAAAATGGTGAAAAGACCCAATTTTGTCCAAAATACCTCCCCGGTTCCAGTCCCACAAGTCCCGGGATGCAAAAAATGTCAAAAACGCACCCAGCAAAGTCTTACTGGAAGTGGTAGAGAAAAGTTGGAAAAGTGGGCAAAAGTCCCAAAAATGTCCAAAATACCTCCCCAGGGTGGAGTCCCAACTGGTTTGAACATTTTACCGACTTTTCCCACTTTTCTCCCCGCCTTCCTGTGGGATTTTGCTGGACGCGTTTTGGACATTTTAGGCGGCGGGGAATTGTGGGACTCGAACCTGGGTAGGTATTTTGGACATTTTTGGGACTTTTGCCGTCTTTTCCAACTTTTTTCCCCCCCTCCCCATGGGACTTGGCTGGGTGTGTTATGGACATTTTGGACATTTTTGGGACTTCTGCGGCCATACATAAGATTTTATGTTAGAGTGTTTTACTCGTTTTAAGGGTTTTGATCCTCAATGATCACAGTAAGATATTACAGCTTGTTGCTGAGATTTTATGACCTCCATCCATCCATTTCTACCGCTTATTCCCTTTTGGGGTCGTGGGGGCACTGGCGTCTATCTCAGCTACAATCGGGCGGAAGGCGGTGTACACCCTGGACAAGTCGTTGACTCATATTGAGTAAAACATGCTTGAAACTAGAATATCACCTGTTGCAAAGCTGTGTCATCAACACTCACACTTATAAAACTTTTTTAAAGTAATAATTTCTTCCTTCAAGCATGAAAAAAAAAATCATGATGCCGAGCGCATATCTTTATGTCAAGATAAGGCACTAGCATTTACTTAATTTAAGAATATTTTTCAACATATTGAGCAAAACGTCTTTTTCTTTCTAAGAAAAATGCACTTGTTATGCAGTGAGAATATACTTGTTTTAAGGTATTTTTTGGGGTCATTGAAGTTAGCTCATTTTACTTGTTTTGGAAAGTCTTGACAAGCCAAATTTCCTTCTTCTATTGGCAGATAATTTTGCTTAGTTCAAATAAAATACCCCTCATTTTTGCATTTTTGTTTCGTGTTTTTCAACACTGATTTTTGCTGTGTGAAAACAGGGCCAGGATTTCTCTTTTAAAAAAAAAAAAAGTGGATTGCACTAACACATTACACAACACTAGCATGCTCTAAAATGCACACCCACATTGTTGATTCTGTGACATTTCTGGCATGCACGCTACCAGATTAGAAGAATGCATGACAAAAAAAGAAAAAAAAGAAAAGAATGGGCAAACAGATCAAATGTAATGAGGGATAATTGCAAATGTCAGATAATGTAGATCATCAGAGAGAAGAGGGAACATAATAATGCTGGCAAGATAAGAAATACTAGGTATAATTATCCTATGAGTCACAACGTCATTTGCATTTTAGGGACGCCTTGTTCTTCATTTATTTTTATATTAATCTGGAGAAATATGCAGTTGAAATCTCCCCCTCCCCCCATTTTGTAGATTGTGTTAAAGGCCTACTGAAATTAGATTTTCTTATTTAAACGGGGATAGCAGGTCCATTCTATGGGTCATACTTGATCATTTCGCGATATTGCCATATTTTTACTGAAAGGATTTAGTAGAGAACATCGACGATAAAGTTCGCAATTTTTGGTCGCTAATAAAAAAGCCTTGTCTTTTCCGGAAGTAGCAGACGATGTGCGTGTGACGTCACGGGTCGTGGAGCTCCTCACATTGTTTATAATCATAGCCAGCAGCAGCTAGAGCTATTGGGACCGAGAAAGCGACAATTTCCTCATTAATTTGAGCGACGACGAAAGATTCATGGATGAGGAAAGTGAGAGTGAAGGACTAAAAAAAAAAAAAAAAGGCGAAGGAAGTCAGAGTGATTCAGATGTTATTAGACACATTTACTAGGACAATTCTGGAAAATCCTTATCTGCTTATTGTGTTACTAGTATTTTAGTGAGATTATATAGTACCTGAAAGTCGGAGGGGTGTGGCCACGGGTGGAGGGAGCTGCCATGAAAGGCGCTAACCAGGAACCCATCCGGAGCAAGGGTGAAGTGTCTCGCTCACAACGGACACAACGGACGTGACTAGGATGGTAGGAGGTGGGGATTGAACCAGTAACCCTCAGATTGCTGGCACTCTCCCAACTTCGCCACGCCGTCCCCTGGTATGGAAGAAAAGCTCTGACAACAACAGTATTTGCCGCCGAATGTTGGTTGGAAGTCTTTAGAACTCGGATGTAACATGTTGTCATTTTCCGACTTTGTTCGAGGGACAAGTAGGCTATTGCATGGTGTGAGGTAAATTACTGGTGAGAGGCCGACATTTTCTTGTGCTCAAATCAATGTTAATACAGGCCTACTGAAATGAGATGTTCTTATTGAAACGGGGATAGCAGGTCCATTCTATGTGTCATACTTGATCATTTCGCGATATTTTGCCATATTTTTTGCTGAAAGGATTTAGTAGAGAACATCCACGATAAAGTTCGCAACTTTTGGTGCTAACAGAAAAGCCCTGCCTCTACCGGAAGTAGCAGACGATGACGTCACATGTTTGATGGCTCCTCACATATTCACATTGTTTTTAATGGGAGCCTCCAACAAAAACAGCTATTCGGACCGATAAAGCGACAATTTCCCCATTAATTGAGCGAGGATGAAAAGATTTGTGGATGACAACACTAAATGGTCCCTAGTGTGTGAATGTTGTCTGTCTATCTGTGTTGGCCCTGCGATGAGGTGGCGACTTGTCCAGGGTGTACCCTGCCTTCCGCCTGATTGTAGCTGACATAGGCGCCAGCACCCCCCGCGACCCGAAAGGGAATAAGCGGTAGAAAATGGATGGATGGATGGATGGATATTAAGAGTGAAGGACTAGAAAAAAAAAAGTTAAAAAAAAAAGGGGGGGAGCGATTCAGATGTTATTAGACACATTTACTAGGATAATTCTGGAAAATCCCTTATCTGCCTATTGTGTTACTAGTATTTTAGTGAGATTAAATAGTACCTGAAAGTCGGAGGGGTGTGGCCCACGGGTGTGTTGACCGCCAGTGTCTGAAGGAAGCCACGCAGCTGCAGCAGGACGGAAGCGCCGTTGATGTCTCCGGTAAGAGCCGACTTATTACCACAATTTTCTCACCGAAAACTGCCGCTTGACATGTGGTCGGGATCCACGTTCGCTTGACCGCTCTGATCCATAGTAAAGCTTCACCTACGGGAATTTTAAACAAGGAAACACCGTGTGTTTGTGTGGCTAAAGGCTAAAAGCTTCCCACCTCCATTTTTCCACTTTGACTTCTCCATTATTAATTGAACAAATTGCAAAAGATTCAGCAACAAAGATGTCCAGAATACTGTTTAATTATGCGAATAAAGCAGACTACTTACAGCTTGGATCGGGCTGGAAAATAATGTCCGCTACAACCGGCGACGTTTTCAACAGGACACTTCGCGGGAAATTTAAAATTTCAATTTAGTAAACTAAAAAGGCCGTATTGGCATGTGTTGCAATGTTAATATTTCATCATTGATATATAAACTATCAGACTGCGTGGTCAGTAGTAGTGGCTTTCAGTAGGCCTTTAAAGTAGCTGTCAAAACATTTAATGTAGCATTCAATCCTACCATTTTTATACATCATCTGATTTGCAAGATAATATTTATAAAAAAATGTGTTATTATGTTTGCTTGAGTTACTTGCTATAAAACATCCATCCATCCATCCATCCATCCATCCATCCATCATCTTCCGCTTATCCGAGGTCGGGTCGCGGGGGCAACAGCCTAAGCAGGGAAACCCAGACTTCCCTCTCCCCAGCCACTTCGTCTATCTCTTCCCGGGCGATCCCGAGGCGTTCCCAGGCCAGCCAGGAGACATAGTCTTCCCAACGTGTCCTGGGTCTCCCCCGTGGCCTCCCTACCGGTTGGACGTGCCCTAAACACCTCCCTAGGGAGGCGTTCGGGTGGCATCCTGACCAGATGCCCGAACCACCTCATCTGGCTCCTCTCGATGTGGAGGAGAAGCGGCTTTAGTTTGAGTTCCTCCCGGATGGCAGAGCTTCTCACCCTATCTCTAAGGGAGAGGAAACTCATTTCGGCCGCTTGTACCCGTGATCTTATCCTTTCGGTCATGACCCAAAGCTCATGACCATAGGTGAGGATGGGAACGTAGATCGACCGGTAAATTGAGAGCTTTGCCTTCCGGCTCAGCTCCTTCTTCACCACAACGGATCGGTACAAGGTCCGCATTACTGAAGACGCCGCACCGATCCGCCTGTCGATCTCACGATCCACTCTTCCCTCACTCGTGAACAAGACTCCTAGGTACTTGAACTCCTCCACTTGGGGCTATAAAACATTTTCAGTTCTATAATCTATTGTCAAAGTATCGGGACTCCAAATCGGAATTGAAGGACAGAAATGAGGATTGGGACATCCCTAGTCAAAACAGTATAGATACAGTATCCAACTTTATGATACTGCCACTATCATGTGATAACCGCTCGGAGCTTTCCAGTCGACCAAAAAATAGCTCCGAACTTACCCTAATGCTTATTTTTGTCAGTGTCACCTCGGTAAAAAAAGTCGATTTTTTTAAAGTCTGAACGCCAGACGCTAAGCGGATAACTGCCAAGCTGAGGCAGAGTCAGTGACAGCCAAGGCAAAAGGAATAAATAAAGATGGCAGAAAAATCCAACGGCAACGAGTTTGACAGGCGAGCGATCAGACATGCTGGCATCGATTGGCTCAGCCTGTTTCATGGCTGCGATGAAAGCCATCAACAGATCAGACGGTGTTGATTTCAACTCAATACAGGATGTATAGTTTTGCTTCTAGTTTTTCCAAGGGTCATTTAGCAACCCTATTAGAAAAAATTTGGGAGACACGGTCTTGGGAATGTTTGTATTGAAGGATACAGAAAGTCTTTTGATGTCTGCAGAGGTTGTTCTTGATGGTACACTACTTGTTTTCCTTTCTATTTCAAAATGCATAGTTCAGCAACTTTCCCTTTTAGAATGCTCACAGTCAGATATGAGCAAAAAAGTAACAAACAATCAATCAATCAATGTTTATTTATATAGCCCTAAATCACAAGTGTCATAGGGGAAACCGAAAGCAATGGATGTCGAGCTGGTCTAACATGATATTGAGAAAGTCCAGTCCATAGTAGATCCAACATAACAGTGAGAGTCCAGTCCATAGTGGATCCTGTATAGTAGCGAGAGTCCCGTCCTTAGTGGAGCCGGCAGGAGACCATCCCGAGTGGAGACGGATCAGCAGCGCAGAGATGTCCCCAACCCATGCACAGGCAAGCAGTCCATCCCAGGTCCGGACTCTTCATCCATGTCCACCGGACCTCAGTCCTCCACAAGGGAGAGGGGGGCAGCGGAGAAAAAGAAAACAAACGGCAGATCAACTGGTCTGAAGAGGGGGTCTATTTAAAGGCTAGGGTATACAAATGGGACTTAAATGCTTCTACTGAGGTAGCATCTCGAACTTTTACCGGGAGGGCATTCCAGAGTACTGGAGCCCGAATAGAAAACGCTCTATAGCCCGCGGACTTTATTTGGGCTCTGGGAATCACTAATAAGCCGGAGTTCTTTGAACCTAGATTTCTTGCCGGGACATATGGTACAATACATTCAGCAAGATAGGCTGGAGCTAGACCGTGTAGTATTTTATACGTAAGTAGTAAAACCTTAGAGTCACATCTTAAGTGCACAGGAAGCCAGTATAGGTATTTATAAAGGTATATACAGTATTGGCGTAATATGATCAAACTTTCTTGTTCTTGTCAAAAGTCTAGCAGCCGCATTTTGTACCAACTGTAATCTTTTAATGCTAGACATGGGGAGACCCGAAAATAATACGTTACAGTAATCGAGACGAGACGTAACAAACGCATGGATAATGATCTCAGCGTCGCTAGTGGACAAAATGGAGCGAATTTTAGCGATATTAAGGAGATGAAAGAAGGCCGTTTTAGTAACACTCTTAATGTATGACTCAAAGGAGAGAGTTGGGTCGAAGATAATACCCAGATTCTTTACCGAGTCACCTTGTGTAATCGTTTGGTTGTCAAATGTTAAGGTGGTATTATTAAATACATGTCTGTGTCTAGCAGGACCGATAATCAGGATTTCCGTTTTCTTGGCATTGAGTTGCAAAAAGTTAGTGGACATCCATTGTTTAATTTCATTAAGACACACCTCCAGCTGATTAGTCCGGAGCGCCACACACTGACGGTCGGATGGGGTGTTCATATGGATATTTAAGTCCCCCATTATAATTATATTTTTGGCGTGCGTCACCAGATCAGCAACAAACTCTGAGAATATGTGATCTCGCTAGAAAGATGTCCAGGTATCGAGTAATTGTCTCTGGCCCCCTGCCTGCGAGAGGCAATGATGAGAGGTATAGTAGATTAGTCTCGCTTAACAAGCAGCTGTAGACAACAGGGACTAACGTTTATTGATAATAGGCCCTCTTTCTGGGGCATACCTGGCTTGCTGATGAGAGACGGCCTTCACCCTAACCAGGAAGGCGCTATCATCCTGCCTGGAAACATAGATTTCTGTTTGAGTCACAATTGACTAACTGCACTAGAGCAAGCCCGTTCACAGGCAATTACCGAGCCTGCTAGTCCGGGGGAGGAGTCAGTTTAGTTAGAACTAGCCAGCGCCAGGCTGGATAATCCCTGCACATATAGCAATTCTCTTAGAATTATACACAACTCATATAATGTTAGTTTTGTTGTGACTGTGTCAGAGTTGGACATGCGTTCTACTGAGGTGGCTAATTATGATGCCTTCAGTTTATCGCAGCACCAAGCAAACAATATGAAAATTTGATCCAATGTCACTTTGATAGTTCAAATAAACTATCACTAATGCACTTGTTTACTCAAAGCACAATGTACATTTGCACTTTTCTGACTCCCTTTTTGCCGTCATGCCAGCCCCCCCAAAAACCCCAAATTGGATCCAAAGATACTTCGAGGCCTGATAAGACGACAAACTTGTGTAAAAGTTACAGGCAGAACCACATGGCACCTGTACGCCCATCACTCGGAAAAGCTCTGCTTCTTTTGACACCAGAAATGAGAGTACAATTTAACGTAGGGGGGGGGCGCCTTTTCATTGTTCCCTTTAAGCTTCTTAGCAGTAAAATATTCATATTTCAGGCGAGGGAGGAAGAATTCTGTGAGCGAGAAGAAAGAACCTGGTGAGCCAGAGAGGAACTGATGAAGTGAGGGGAAAAAAAGAGCGGGGAAATAAATGCCAGCGACTAAAAAGCCACGGGATGGGGGAGTTAGAAGCAGAGACTGCGAGAGAACACAAAGTTTTAATTGATGTTTTCTTATAAACTACTTTGAATGTGGCTTTTATTCTGAACACTCCCATGGCCGACTTGTCATATGCAAGAAAATAGCTGTTCCTCTGTCATCTTTCTTATCGCTGACTGAAAAGATGCAATCCTAATTATAAACCAGATGTCATTGAAAGCACATTTGCATATTTTCTTGGCATGTACAATATGCCAACCTTCTTCTGAGCAGCATTTTTTTGTGATTCATGTCAATGTATTGACGGATACATATTTAAAATGGTTTTAGACCAGTGATTCCCAAACGGTACGCAGGCTCAATCTAGTGGTATGCCAAATACCATCCATCCATCCTTTTCCCCTTATGTGAGGTTGGGTCGCGGGGGCAGCAGCCTAAGCAGGGAAGCCCAGACTTTCCTCTCCCCGGCCACTTCGTCCAGCTCTTCCCGGTGGATCTCAAGGCTTTCCCGGGAGACATAGTCTTCCCCGTGGCCTCTTACCGTTGGACGTGCCCTAAACACCTCCCTAGGGAGGCATTCGGGTGGCATCTTGACCAGATGCCCGAACCACCTCATCTAACTCCTCTCGGAGCGGCTTTACTTTGAGCTCCCCCCGGATGACAGAGCTCCTCACCCTATCTCTAAGGAGAGACCCGACACCCCGGCGGAGGAAACTCATTTTACCCGTGATCTTGTCCTTTCGGTCATAACCCAAAGCTCATGACCATAGGTGAGGATGGGAACGTAGATCGACCGGTAAATTGAGAGCTTTGCCTTCCGGCTCAGCTCCTTCTTCATCACAACGGATCAATACCGCGTCCGCATTACTGAAGACGCCGCAACGATCCGCCTGTCGATCTCACGATCCACTCTTCCCTCACATCGTGAACAAGACTCCGAGGTACTTGAACTCCTCCACTTGGGGCAGGGTCTCCTCCCAACCCGGAGATGGCACTCCACCCTTTTCCGTGGACTCGGACTTGGAGGTGCTGATTCTCATCCCGGTCGCTTCACACTCGGCTGCGAACCAGTCCAGTGAGAGCTGAAGATCCTGGCCAGATGAAGCCATCAGGACCACATCATCTGCAAAAAGCAGGGACCTAATCCTGCAGCCCATAAACCGGATCCCCTCAACACCTTGACTGCACCTAGAAATTCTGTCCATAAAAGTTATGGCGGAGTCCAACCTTCACTGGAAACATGTCCGACTTACTGCCGGTATGCCAAATATACACTTTATTAAGTTAAAGTTGAAGTTATTTAAAAATGTTACCGGTGCCAGAATATCCCTTAAAAAAGCTTTAAAGTGCTTGATTTTCGCTATTTGCGATGCGACTATCCATTTCCCTGTGACGTCATACCACACAGATACCACAGCAAGATATAGCGACATTAGCTCGGATTCAGACTCGGATTTCAGCGGTTTAAGCGATTCAACAGATTACGCATGTATTGAAACGGATGGTCGGAGTATGAAAGTATTGAAGAAGAAACTGAAGCTATTGAGCAAATAGCTATTGACGCTATTCATAGCCATAGCATGGCCGAATAGCTGCGTTAGCATCGCCGGTAAAATGTGCGGACCAAACGATCAGGACTTTCGCATCTTGTGACACTGGAGCAACTTAAATCCGTCGATTGGTAAGTGTTTGTTTCGCATTAAATGTGGGTGGAAGGAAACGTAATATAGTTGCAAATGCATCTGCAGGTTATCCATACATCTCTGTGCCATGTCTGCTTTAGCACCGCCGGTAAATAGCATGTTAGCATCGCTTAGCGTAGCATGTTAGCATCGATTGGCTGGCAGTCACGCCGCAACCAAATATGTCTGATTAGCACATAAGTCAGGGGCGCTCACACTTTTTCTGCAGGCGAGCTACTAAAAAAAAAAGTCCTCCTTTCTGTCCAATACCACATGAAAGTGGTTGGATTTGGCATCTCATTTGTCCAACTTGCATACTCGTTTTTAAACACTTTGTTATGAGAGTAGCATATGTGTGTGGCCCTTTAATGTCTGGCGGCAGGTGAGTGACGTCAGTGACTGTGCGGGTGGGCAAGCAAGTGAGAAAGCGGTCGCTGAGGGCGGGGGAGAAATACATTGGCATCAAACTCCGTAGCTTGCTAGCTTGTGCACGCTAGCTTTCTGAGACTCTTATTTTGTTAGCACAGGAAGATTTAAACAGGTCTTTTATGGTGAAGACAGGAACTGTGCAGTCGGTCTTTAGAGTTTTGACAGTAGGTACGGAGTCTTTAGAAATAAAATATGTTTCTCTGCGTCCGCCCTGTTAGTGATTTTTTTCTTAATTATGAGCTCGCAGCAGCCAGCGTCATCTCACAAGATCCTCGGGTGCCGAGAATGTCAAACAACTGACGAAAGTGAAGTCTTGGTATGATTGATGATTGCTCATTTTTATGTCTATTTTTTAATGCCTGGCTTGAGATCGACTGACACACCCTCCGAGATCGACCAGTCGATCGCGATCGACGTAATGGGCACCCCTGACATAAGTCAACAACAACAACAAAACTCACCTTTGTGATTTTGTTGACTTTATCGTTGCAAATGCATCTGCAGGTTATCCATACATCTCTGTGCCATGTCTGTCATCGCCGGTCAAATGTGGAGACACTGCGGCACATTCAATGGGGGTCTGGCGGTAGATTTCTTGCCAGTGGTGCAACTTGAATCCCTCCGTTAGTGTTGTTACACCCTCCGACAACACACCGTCGAGGCATGATGTCTCCAAGGTTCCAAAAAATAGTCAAAAAAACGGAAAATAACAGAGCTGAGACCCGGTGTTTGTAATGTGTTGAAAATGAAAATGGCGGCTGTATTACCTCGGCGACGTCACGTTCTGACGTCATCACCACATGAGCGATAAACAGAAAGGCGTTTCATTCGCCAAAATTCACCCATTTAGAGTTCGGAAATCGGTTAAAAAAATACATGGTCTTTTTCCTGCACCATCAAGGTATATATTGACGCTTACATAGGTCTGGTGATAATGTTCCCCTTTAAAAATCTCACGTACCCCTTGGCATACTTTCAAGTACCCTCATTTGAGAACCACTGGTCTAGGGAACACCTATTAAACATAATAAACTTCTATCTGTGATTATTTTGATTATTGACAATGGGATTAATTGCAATGAAATATTTTAATCATTTGACAGCCCCACCCAAAATATAGAATAGAAAATAAAGCTTTATACATGTTGAACATGAAGCATGAAGAAAATACAGGTAGCTTTCCTGTTAAGGGGCATTTGAAATAGAAAAACCCATCCATCCATTTACTACCACTTATTCCCTTTCGGGGTCGCGGAGGGCGCTGGCGCCTATCTCAGCTACAATCGGGCGGAAGGCGGGGTACACCCTGGACAAGTCGCCACCTCATCGCAGGACCAACACAGATAGACAACATTCACACTCACATTCACACACTAGGGCCAATTTAGTGTTGCCAATCAACCTATCCCCAGGTGCATGTCTTTGGAGGTGGGAGGAAGCCGGAGTACCCGGAGGGAACCCACGCATTCACGGGGAGAACATGCAAACTACACACAGAAAGGTCCTCAGCCTGGAATTGAACCCAGGACTGCAGGACCTTCGTATTGTGAGGCAGACGCACTAACCCCTCTACCACCGTGAAGCCCATAGAAAAACATAACAATATAAAATATGATTCTTACTTTGCGGAAATTAATTAATCGTGGTCAAGTCTGGAACCAATTAGCCGTGATAAAAGAAGGGTAACTGTATATTTATATTTTATATAGAAAAACATAACAATATAAAATATAAATATACAGTTACCCTTCTTTTATCACGGCTAATTGGTTCCAGACTTGACCACGATTAATTAATTTCCGCAAAGTAAGAATCACCAATTATAAACCAAATATATTTATAGCTAGGGCATTAAAAATCTGTTTCGGACCTTTTAAATACAATTTGTAACATCATGGTGTCCGTGTGGACTTGCAATAAGACCAGTTAGTCCACTTCACTTTTTAATACAATATTGCTGCCTAAGGCTGAAGAAACCAGTGGGCACCATACTGGATGGCACACTCTGGGTTTGTCTTCTCTAGTTGCCAAAACTACTGTAATATTGAATTAAAAATTAAAAATAAAACAATGGTATGCTTGAATATGCATAACTTACGCTAAATACACTTTATAATATCTTTAAAATGTGTGTATACATCCATCCATCCATCCATCCATCCATTTTCTACAGCATATTCCCTTCAGGGTTGTAGTGAGCGCTGGAGCCTATCTCATATATGTATATGTATGTATATATGTATGTATATACACATATATATATACACACATATATATATATATATATATATATACATGTATATATATATGTATATATATGTATATATATATATATATATGTATATGTATATATATATATATGTATGTGTATATATATATATATATATAATACACAGTTGCGATCAAAAGTTGACATACACTTGTAAAGAACATAATGTCATGGCTGTCTTGAGTTTCCAATACTTTCTATAACTCTTATTTTTTTGTGATAGAGTGATTGGAGCACATACTTGTTGGTCACAAAAAACATTCACGAAGTTTGTTTCTTTTATGAATTTATTAAGGGGTTACTGAAAATGTAACCACAACTGGGTCAAAAGTATACATACAGCAGTGTTAATATTTGCTTACATGTTCCCTGGCAAGTTTCACTGCGATAAGGCGCTTTTGGTAGCCATCCATAAGCTTCTGGTTGAATTTTTCTTGGCAAAATTGGTGCAATACAGCTAAATTTGTAAGTTTTCTGACATGGACTTGTTTCTTTAGCATTGTCCACACGTTTAAGTTAGGACTTTGGAAAGGCCATTCTAAAACCTTAATTCTCGCCGGATTTAGCCATTCCTTTACCACATTTGACATGTGTTTGGGGTTATGGTCGTGTTGGAACACCCAACTGTGCTAAAGACCCAACCTTTGGGCTGGGTTAGGTTGTGCTGAAGAATTTGTAGGTAATCCGACTTTTTTATTGTCCCATTTAAAGCACCAGTTTCATTGGCAGCAAAACACGCCCAGAGCATAATACCACCACCACCGTGCTTGACGGTAGGAATGGTGTTCCTGAGATTACAGGCCTCACTTTTCCTGCTCCAAACATATATGTAGACGTCTTAATTAGATAATCCAGAGAATATTGCTCGATACTGTGGTAGAGCGCAATATATGTATGTGTGGGGGAAAAAAATCACAAGACTACTTCATCTCTACAGAACTGTTTCATGAGGGGTTCCCTCAATCATCAGGAGATTTCCAACTCAGCAAACACATTTGGAACCTCAAAGACAATAATGTTGAATATTCAACAACATTGCAAATTCTTGCATCCAGCACACCTTACAACAGTGGTAATAAAAGATGCAACCTATGCTTAAAAGAGAAACTGTTTATTACATATCATCCAGACCTGTCATCCCTCAACAAGCACAGTGAAATCATTCCAACATGCCGCCACAGAGGGAAAAACCTCCTAGGTAACACATGAGCCAATCACCACACCCTACGCCTGCCTGTTCCCACCCACTCTGTGCCCTATATAAACCATTGTATGTGAATGCTTCCATTAAAATCTCCTGATGATTGAGGGAACCCCTCATGAAACAGTTCTGTAGAGATGAAGTAGTCTTGTGATTTTTCCCACACCTACATATTGCGCTCTACCACGGTATCGAGCACTATTCTCTGGATAATCCAATCAAGACGTATATACATTTATACATTTTCACTAGATTTTACAAACATTTTCTTAACCATACTTTTAAAGACTACCTTTATCTCACACAGAGGGATGGAGCTTAGCTATTAAACATACAAATATGAGTTTTCTCCTGCATATTTATTTCTGCACTTTTGGCTATTATCTCTTCACATCCTCCTCTTACGTGGTCTGGGTCTGCTTGTTTGGTGCACAACGAGGTTTGGATGACACTTCAACAAACGTCTTAGTGAAGCAGTTTCTTTTAATTCAGGGGTGCCCACACTTTTTCTGCAGGCGAGCTACTTTTCAATTGACCAACTCGAGGGGATCTACCTCATTTATATATATCATTTATATTTATTTATTTATGAAAGAGACATTTTTGTAAACAAGTTAAATGTGTTTAATGATAATACAAGCATGTGTAACACATATAGATGTCTTTCTTTCACAAAGACAAGAATATAAGTTGGTGTATTACCTGATTCTGATGACTTGCATTGATTGGAATCAGACAGTAATGATGATAACGCCCACATTTTGAAATGGAGGAGAAAAAAAGTTGTCCTTTCTGTACAATACCACATGAAAGTGGTTGGTTTTTGGCATCTAATTCATCCAGCTTCCATACACTTTACAAGAAAAACATTGGCGGCAAATTCCGTAGCTTGCTTGATTGACATTCACGGCACCCGAGGGTCTTGTGAGATGACGCTGGCTGCTGCCAGTTTATTATTATGAAAAAATGACAGAGAGGAAGGCGAGAAACACTTTTTATTTCAACAGACTTTCGCGCCGTCCCTTCCGTCAAAACTCTAAAGGCCGACTGCACATTTCCTATCTTCACAATAAAAGCCCTGCTTCATGCTGCCCGCGCTAACAAAATAAGAGTCTCGGAAAGCTGGCGTGCACAAGTGATGTGCACGCCAGCTTTCTGAGGGATCGCTTGTGCACGCCAGTTTTCCGACACTCTGTATTTAGTTAGCGCAGGCAGCATGAAGCAGGGCTTTTATTGTGAAGATAGGACATGTGCAGTCGGCCTTCAGAGTTTTGATGGAATGTACGGCGCGAGAGTCTGTTGAAATAAAAAGTGTTTCTCGCCTTCCTCTCGGTCATATTTTCATAATAATGATCTTGCAGCAGCCAGCGTCATCTCACAAGACCCTCCGGTACCGTGAATGTCATTTAAGTGACGTCTTGGTGAAGATTGATGATCACTCATTTTTAGGTCTTTTTTTTTTAAAAGCCTGGCTTGAGATCGACTGACACACCCCCCGCGGTCGACTGGTAGCTCGCGATCGACGTAATGGGCACCCCTGTTTTAATTGAACCAAGAATGCAAAGTGTGAACACACCTTATAAACTGAAGTCCAGAAAGAATAGCTACGTGGAATGACTTAAGTATATAATTAAGATCCTGGTGTATCTTGGCTGTGCATTTCCAAGCATTTAACTTAAATTTTTCATTAAAGACAGGTTTGATCAATGAGAGCCATACGGGTGGCATTATCTGTCAGTGCCATTATAATCCATCCCAAGCAAAACAACAAGAAAAGAGAAGTGTAGATGAGATCAATGCCGTTTTATTTCTGCTCAAAGCAAGCACCGCTGCAAACACGAAAGATAGAAAGCAGCTGCTGTGACTTATTGATTGTGTTCCAGACACAAGGGACAACGGGTGGCACTGTGGTTTCTTAGTCCTACTTAATTGGACTCGTGTACCCACTTTCGAAGTTTCATGGCCAAAGTTGGCCAAACTGACTCAAGGTGATTGGTTCATACTTTTCTTTATAATAAAGTGTTGGCTGGTGGAAAAAAAAGTGGCCAGAAGCAATCATAAGAGTAATGGAAAAAAAACCCAACAACAACAAAAAGGAAATACACAGGTAATAAAACTCTTATGCTTTTTAATATACATTATTACTATACAATATAAACAAGTATTATCATTATTGCCATTCCATTTAAATAAAAGGATGGAAAGTAATTAATAGTAAAAGAAATAACTCTGATCATGCTGAGGGACTGAATAGCTCGGTTGGTAGAGTGGCCGTGCCAGCAACTTGAGGGTTCCAGGTTCAATCCCCGTTCGATGCCGTTGTGTCCTTGGGCAAGAGACTTTACCCACCTGCTCCCAGTGCCACCCACACTGGTTTAAAATGTAACTTAGATATTGGGTTCCACTAACAGCGCTTTGGAGTAGGTGCAAAACATTAATTAGATAGTGTTGTACCTCTATGCGATCCAGCTGGAAAGACAATCATGTAACACCCCTCCCAATGCCAAATGAAAGCTGCCGTGGTTTCGACAGACCAGACGTACCGTAGAGCCGTGGTTCTCAACCCTGTGGACATTTTTTTAATTCAAGTACCCCCTAATCAGAGCAAAGCCTTTTTGGTGAAAAAAAGAGATAAAGAAGTCAAATACAGCACTATGTCATCAGTTTCTGATTTATTAAATTGTGTTACAGTGCAAAATATTGCTCATTTGTAGTTGCGACTTGTCCAGGGTGTACCCCGCCTTCCGCCCGATTGTAGCTAAGATAGGCGCCAGCGCCCCCCGCCACCCCAAAAGAGAATAAGCGGTAGAAAATGGATGGATGGATGTAGTGGTCTTTCTTAAACTATTTGGAAAAAATAACTAAAAATAAATAAAAACTTGAAAAATAAACTGATTTAATTCTACTCATAGAAGTAATCATCAACTTAATATTTGGGGATTGTAAGAGAGATCCATCTGGATTCATGAACTTAATTCTAAAAATTTCTTTTACAAAAAAAGAAATCTTCAACATCAATATTCATGGAACATGTCCACAAAAAAAATTACACTGAATATTGCATTGTTGCATTTCTATTCACAGTTTATGAACTTACATTCATATTTTGTTGAAGTATTATTCAATTAATATATTTATAAAGGATTTTTGAATTGTTGCTATTTTTAGAATATTTTTTAAAAATCTCACGTACCCCCTTGGCATACCTTCAAGTACCCCCAGGTATACGAGTACCCCCATTTGAGAACCACTGCCGTAGAGCGACGAGCTGGTGATTCAACGCCTCCTCGTACAGCAAAATTGAAAAGACAACGGACAAAACACATGGCTGTAGCCCCGTAGATATGGATTCCTGGGCATTCATTATGATGCCTTGACGTATCAAATCTGATTGCGTGGATCTCTGCGGCTGGCTCATGAATTGGGAGCAGTGGTGTGGTTTCACTAAGCCAGGGGTGCCCATTACGTCGATCGCGAGCTACCAGTCGACCGCGGGGGGTGTGTCAGTCGATCTCCAGCCAGGCTTTTAGAAAAAATAGACCTAAAAATGAGTGATCATCAATCTTCACCAAGACGTCACTTAAATGACATTCACGGTACCGGAGGGTCTTGTGAGATGACGCTGGCTGCTGCAAGATCATTATTATGAAAATATGACCGAGAGGAAGGCGAGAAACGCTTTTTATTTCAACAGACTCTCGCGCCGTACCTTCCATCAAAACTCTAAAGGCCGACTGCACATTTCCTATCTTCACAATAAAAGCCCTGCTTCATGCTGCCTGGGCTAACTAAATACAGAGTCTCGGAAAACTGGCGTGCACAAGCGATCCCTCGGAAAGCTGGTGTGCACATCACTTGTGCACGCCAGCTTTCCGAGACTCTGTATTTAGTTAGCGCAGGCAGCATGAAGCAGGGCTTTTATTGTGAAGATAGGAAATGTGCAGTCGGCCTTTAGAGTTTTGACGGAAGGGACGGCGCGAAAGTCTGTTGAAATAAAAAGTGTTTCTCGCCTTCCTCGCTGTTATTTTTTCATAATAATGAACTGGCAGCAGCCAGCGTCATCTCACAAGACCCTCGGGTGCCGTGAATGTCAATCAAGCAAGCTACGGAATTTGCCGCCAATGTTTTTCTTGTAAAGTGTATGGAAGCTGGATGAATTAGATGCCAAAAACCAACCACTTTCATGTGGTATTGTACAGAAAGGACAACTTTTTTTCTCCTCCATTTGAAAATGTGGGCGTTATCATCATTACTGTCTGATTCCAATCAATGCAAGTCATCAGAATCAGGTAATACACCAACTTATATTCTTGTCTTCGTGAAAGAAAGACATCTATATGTGTTACACATGCTTGTATTATCATTAAACACATTTAACTTGTTTACAAAAATGTCTCTTTCATAAATAAATAAATATAAATGATATATATAAATGAGGTAGATCCCCTCGAGTTGGTCAATTGAAAAGTAGCTCGCCTGCAGAAAAAGTGTGGGCACCCCTGCTCTAAGCAATCAGTTGACAGGAGAACCTCATCATCCGTTCCCCATCAAATAACAGAAACAAATCATGCGGTGTCGAGCACATTGTTAGGATAAGAACGAGCGACGATAACAAGACGAGGGTAGTTGGTGTAAACAGGGAGGAATGACGGGAGAAAGGTGGAGGCTGTCTGTAAAAAAAAAATCCTGAAAAGAAGTGTTGTTCTATGTAGGTTGTACAGTAATAAGGCAGAATAGCCCCCTGCTGTCACTGGGGGGTGCAGGGGTGTGCAGAGAGCCCAAATGAAATGGTAATTTAATTGAGAAGTTGTGGGTGGATACGGAGAAGCGAGTGAGAGGGACAGGAAGCGCTAATGACAAGAAGAGAAGACAAGGAGTGTGGGAGTAGAAGATGTGTCGGGAGGGGAAAAAAAAACGATTGAAGCGGAGAGGAGTAGAAGGTGAGGGGAGCTCGGCAAGGCTCGGCACGCCGGGGTGAAAGGTCACAGTCAATCATTTAGGATTTGTTTTGGAAGGAAGGTGAAGGTCTGGGTGTCTGGCTGAAGCCAGTCAGGCTTTACTTTCATGCAGCTTCCAACCATGCTTCCAAAAGATGTGCACTGCAAAACCTGCTCATTGAAGCTGACTTTGTTTTGATTAAAAAACCCCCGAAAAAAACCAGAACAAATTGTTTTATTTACCCTAGTTTTGTAAGTTGGAGTGTTTTAAATGATTGTGCTCGTGAATTAATGATGCTGACCAATTTGGATGTTTAACTATTTATCCAGTTTATTTCATTTCATTTTCCAGTATGAGATGGTTGAAGTTTAAATAAGGACTTAATTTGTTTCTTTTTGTTCGGTAAATTGATGTACTTTAAATGTTTTCTATTGCAGACTAAAAAACAACGTTCATAAAGTTATTCTTTGTTGTAAGTCAGGGGTCGGGAACCTTTTTAGCTGAGGGAGCCAAAAAGCCAAATATTTTAAAATATATTTCCGTAAGAGCCATATAATTTTTTTTGTTTTAACACTAAACACAACTAAATACGTGCATTTTTAAGCATTTCTAGAGTATAATAGGTCTCTTATTCTTTGTAATAACATTGTTATTCTGAAGCTAACTTTTGAGGGGGCGTGGCCTGCGGGCCTGCAGCGACAGGTGCGTAGATGGCCCACCTGGGCCTTTTTATCTAATCACCTGTCGCTCTGTTATAAGCAGCAGCCAGGAGGAGAGACTGGGTTGGGGCTGGAAATACTAAAATAAAACAATATTGTAACCCTGAAACAGGCTCTCATGTCGGTGCTTGGGGGTCTGAAGAACCCCCAGGAGGGCAAGCCCCACACTAACCAATAATAAATAAATAACTTCTTACCATTGACGCAACTTCTTGAACAGGTGTGGTAGAAAACGGATGGATGGATTAAAAATGCATGATAATGTTTTATATTTTGAACATTATTTTTAACACTGTGATTTCAAGTGGAATTATTCATTACTTATTGTGTTAAGCAACGTTCTCTCAGATTTATCAGAGAGCCAGATGCAGTCATCAAAGAGCCACATCTGGCTCTAGAGCCATAGGTTCCCTCCCCCTGTTGTAAGTTGATCGATAAATGCTTTAAAATGTAAAATCGGAAATTATCGGTATCTGTTTCAGAAATTTAAATTCATGACTTTTAAAAACGCCGCTGTACGGCGTGGTCGCATCTCCCAGTCAGCAGCCCCTCCCCTCCCCCCTCTCCCCTCACACACAACACAAGAGTTGCAGCACGACTGCAGCATGACAGGTTTACTGGCGACGCCTGATGACCTCATCAAACCGCCCCAAACGGAGCATAGCAACAACAAGAGTGTGTTGTTGCCGGTGCTGTAGCCGTGGCTAACAAGCGAGCTCGTTCGGTGACTGACTAACGAAATGGTTTGGGATTATTTTAAAGTGTCTCTGACGGATAAAAAAAAAACTGGCAATTTGCATTGACTGCAAAAAGTTGGTTATGCGAGGAGCCCTTTGAGACACTAGTGATTTAGGGCTATATAAGTAAACATTGATTGATTGATTGATAATACGAGCAATTTGATCTCCCACCCCTTCACGATGAATTCAAGCAGAAGATGGACGAAAAGCAAACACCGAAAAAAGTAGTGCCACACAGTTTTTGCTTAAAGACTCGGCTGATAAAAAACTAAAATACGACAAAAACCATCCCAAGGCGAAAGCCCACGTTGTGGTCAAGGACAACGCACGCAGTATGTCAAAAGCAATGGTGGAGTTTGGTGTGGCTAGTCTGCCCTGCATGGCGCACACTTTGCAACTTGAGTGAACGAAGGTGCCCTGTTTCAACGCAGCATTTCAGAAGCTCTGACTGGTAGGCCACTTCAAGCACTCACCACTAGCTTGTAGCACATTTTTATTACTCATACAGATTGAGCCCAGTTTATAATTTCCTGTTATACAGTAGACCAGGCAGTTTTGCACTAAATGAGGACTATGTTTTTGTTTACTTTATTACAACCATCAGTGTACTCTGTATCACCCAGTATGCCTTTCAATCTCATACGTGTGATTGCGGAAGCCGCACACAACATGTTGCCGGACCAACAATTGGTTCGTACATGTTGTTGAAGGTGTCAAAGGCAATGGCTTCACAGCACGCTCATATTCTTGTCATCAGGATGAACGCTACTGAATAGTCGCGAGAACGTTAGCGGCTCCAACTGACTACATTATTCTATGAAGCAGTTTTAAATAGCTCTGTGAGTGGTAAAGATGGCCAATCTCTGATGTAATTCAGCGGGCGGGTACGGTCCCGATAAAATGTTGGTTCGGGTGGACGGCGGGTGGACGACGATTTTGGTGATGCGGATGATATAATTGTCTATTCGCGCATCTCTACTGTATGTACATATTGCATCATTAGGCCTCATTTGTAGCTATATTTGCATCCAGCCTTTCCCTCCACCCACATTTAATGCCAAACAAACACATACCAATCGTTGGTTAGAAGGCGAACGCTGAATTTGTCCTCGTTTAGTCCTGTGCCTACTGTCTGTCGTGATATGGTTCAATAGCTTCAGTTTCTTCTTCAATTTCATTTTCGCTACCTGCCTCCACACGCCAACCATCCGTTTCAATACATGCGGAGTCTGTTGAACCGCTTACGGCGCTGAAATCCGAGTCTGATACCGACCTAATATCGCTATACCTTTCTGTGGTATCCGCCATGTTTGTGACGTCACAGGATAATGGACGGGTGGATATAACGATGGTTAAGTCAGGCACTTTGAAGCTGTTTTCCAGGATATTGCGTGATGGGTAAAACTCTTGAGAAAAACTTAAAATTTTTTTATTGGTTTTACCCTTCAGAAATTGTGATAATTCTCCCCTTTATAAGAATAGTAAAATGTTACTTTTAAAACAGTGTTTTTCGATTAGTTATTATGGGGAATTTTCTACATGCGTATTGATTCCTACTGCATGTTTCTAATACATCTTCCTGCTACTCATCCAATTGAAGGTGCTTTTTTTTAAATATTGTATTATTAATCACTGCTTTTTGTCTTTTTGTATTGTCAGAAACAGCCAAGCCAAGACAGCTCCCTGCAAGTGGTTGTCATCCAGGAACGAAGGCTTCATGTTGGCGTCCACAATGGCTGGTGTTTCATAGACACACCTCAAGTGGTGGTGCTGGAACCTATTTCTGCAGGATCCAAGGGGCAAGCGGAGAGCACTTTCAAAAAGAATACTCAGACCAAGGACAGGTGAGCAAAACAAGACAAAAGAAACAACTGTTGCTGAGCGCTTTAATTTTGAAGGTCACTCCAGAGCAGGGGTAGGGAACCTGTGGCTCTTTTTTTGACTGCATCTGGCTCTCGGATAAATCTGAGCTGACATTGCTTAACACGATAAGTAATGAATAATTTTCACAGTGTTAAAAATAACGTTCAAAATATAAAACATTCTTGTGCATTTTTAATCCATCCATCCGTTTTTTTTGTACCGCACTTGTTCAAGAAGTTGCGTCAATGGTAAGAAGTTACTTATTTATTATTGGTTAGTGTGGGTCTTGCCCTCCTAGGGGTTCTTCAGACCCCCAAGCACCGACATGAGAGCCTGTTCAAGGGTTACAATATTGTTTTATTTTTCAATAAGTCTCTTAGTTGCTTTCCAGCAATTGTCTTTTTCACTTTCGTTCTCGCTCACACTCTGGCTCCAGCCCCAACCCCGTCTCTCCTCCTGGCTGCTGCTTATAACAGAGCGACAGGTGATTAGATAACAAGGCCCATCTACGCACCTGTCGCTGATTTCGAGGCCGGTCCTGGCAACTCCCTGCTTCGCTGCAGGCCCGCAGGCCACGCCCCCTCCACAGTTAGCTTCAGAATAACAATGTTATGACAAAGAATAAGAGACCTATTATACTCTAGAAATTGTTGGTCTTACTTAAAAATGCTCACGTTTAGTTGTGTTCAGTGTTAAAAAAAATAATTATATGGCTCTTACGGAAATACATTTTAAAATATTTGGATTCTTGGCTCTCTTAGCCAAAAAGGTTCCCGACCCCTGCTCCAGAGCATTGTCTGCCAAAAAAACTGACTACAAGCCTGCATGACATTCTTCACACATTTTTGTTCTAGAGATGTCCGATAATATTGTCTTACCGGCCGATAAATGCTTTAAAATGTTATATCGGAAATTATCGGTATCTGTTTCAAAAATTTAAATTTGTGACTTTTTAAAACGCATCATTTTAAGTGGGAGAACTTGCACAATCGGTGGCTGACTAAATACTTTTTTTGCACCACTGTATGTGACTTATTGTAAGAAGGTGCGCTTTCTGTCTGTGAGAAGGAGCGACAAGAAAGAGTGGTAATAGCCTGTAGTGTAATGTGTCGTGGAAATTTCTTAAAGACGATCCTTTAGTGACAAATAGCTTTAAAATGATTTATTGAAAGAACAAACAAAGCGAGACCAAACCAGAACGACACATCCGTTCGTTCCAGCTTGTTCTAACTCCTTTAGAATATCACATTCTCAAAAGTCCCACCCTCCATGCTCATTTACATACAGTACACCAGTAGAATGAATACCCAAAGTCCTGTGAAGAAGGAGAGGGTGTTGTTTGCCCAGAAGGGGGAGGGTCACTCAGGAAAGGGGAACAATTTAGCTCTGTTGGGGGTCAGGAAGAGGAAAAAACACATGCCCAGGTCAACCAAAGTCCTGTGAAGAAGGAGAGGGTGTCGTTTGCCCAGAAGAGGGAGGGTCACTCAGGAAAGGGGAACAGTTTAGCTCTGTTGGGGGTCAGGAAGAGGAAAAAACACATGCCCAGGCCAACTATAGTCCGCATGTTACATCAAAGACACAGGAGACAGAGCTTGATCAGATAATAGATCTCTTGCTAAGTGTCACATTCCTGAGCCCAATAAACAACTTTTGGCGACCCGTTCAAAGAACATCATCAATTAAAATGAGTACAAGTAGTTTTGCTATCACAGTTGCCAACAGCTAAAAGCAACTGCGTGAGAACGTATACTCGAATATCACATTATAGTCATTTTCTATATCGTACATAGACAAACCCGCGATATATCGAATATATCGCCCAGCCCTACTTGACACCAGTGGACTGAATACCCAAAGTCCTGTGAAGAAGGAGAGGGTGTCGTTTGCCCAGAAGGGGGGGGTGTCACTCAGGAAAGGGGAACAATTTAGCTCTGTTGGGGGTCAGGAAGAGGGAAAACACATGCCCAGGTCAACTGTAGTCCACATGTTACATCAAAGACACAATATATCGTATATATCGATACATCGCCCAGCCTTACTTGACACCAGTGCTTCACAGTATGCTCTCGCCAATGCAGTAAGCAAACTGTGAATGTCAAATACTAAGAGTTTTAGTACGTGACTCGTGCACAAAGCCACTCTGCTGCCAGAGCGTTCTAATCAAACAAGTGTCAATCATTAGATGCCCTGATTTATTTCCATTTCTCCAACAAAATATGTATGGCATAGGGGGACTTCTCATATAATTCAATGGTTGGTTCAAAGAGCAAAATCACTCATGTTTGTTTGGTTCCTTCCGCAGATTTATTACTTGGTTAACATTTTATTTGTTTGGGGTGTTTGTGTGTGGTTGTTTCCTCAGCTTGACAGTACACTGCAAAACTGAAATCTAAGTAAGATGAAATATCTCAAATAAGGGTGATATTTGCTTATTTTCTGTCTGGTAAGATAATTATTCTCACTAAGCAGATTTTATGTTAGAGTATTTTACTTGTTTTAATGGTTTTGCTCCTAAATGATCTCAGTAAGATACTACAGCTTGTTTCCGGCATTTTATGACCTATTTTGAGTAAAATATGCTTGAAACTATTTTTGTCCAAGTGTCCAAAACACACCCAGCAATGGTGCACAGGAAGGCGGGGAAGAAGAGGGTGAAAAGGCGGCCAAAATGTTCAAAAGTCCCAATTGTGTCCTAAATACCTCCCCCGGACACACAAGTCCTGGGATACAAAAAATGTCCAAAACGCACCCAACAAAGTCCCACGGGAAAGTAGGGGGGAAAAATGAGAGAAGTCGGCAAAAGTCCCCCAAAATGTTCTAAATACCTACCCAGGTTCGAGTCCTAACTGGGTTCGAGTTTGAGTTTGAGTGCACACTCGAACCCGGGTGGGACTTTTGAACATTTCCCCGACTTTTCTCACTTTCCTCCCCACCTTCCTTTGCTGGGCGCGTTTTGGACATTCTGGGCATCCCGGCCGGCGGCGGAACTTGTGGGACTCGAACCTGTGTAGGTATTTTGAACATTTTTGGGACTTTTGCTGACTTTTCCAACTTTCATCCCCTCTCCCCATGGGACTCGGCTGGGGGTATTATGAACATTTAGGGCATCCTGGGACTTGCCCGGCTGTACATAAGATTTTATGTTAGAGTGTTTTACTTGTTTTAAGTGTTTAGGTCCTAAATGATCTCAGTAAGATACTACAGCTTGTTTCCGGCATTTTATGACCTGTTTTGAGTAAAATATGCTTGAAACTATTTTTGTCCAAGTGTCCAAAACACACCCAGCAATGGTGCACAGGAAGGCGGGGAAGAAGAGGGGTAAAAGGCAGCCAAAATGTTCAAAAGTCCCAATTGTGTCCTAAATACCTCCCCGGGGTTCCAGTCCCATGAGTCCCGCTGCCGGCCACACAAGTCCTGGGATACAAAAAAATGTCCAAAACGCACCCAGCAAAGTCCCACGGGAAGTAGGGGGGAAAAAATGAGAAAAGTCTGCAAAAGTCCACCAAAATTTTCTAAATACCTACTCAGGTTCGAGTCCAAACTGGGTTCGAGTTTGAGTTTGAGTGCACACTCGAACCCAGGTGGGACTTTTGAACATTTCCCCGACTTTTCTCACTTTCCTCCCCACCTTCCTTTGCCGGGCGCGTTTTGGACATTATGGGCATCCCGGCCGGCGGCGGAACTTGTGGGACTCGAACCTGTGTAGGTATTTTGAACATTTTTGGGACTTTTGCTGACTTTTCCAACTTTCATCCCTCCTCCCCATAGGACTCGGCTGGGTGTGTTATGAACATTTAGGGCATCCCGGGACTTGCCCGGCCGTACATAAGATTTTATGTTAGAGTGTTTTACTTGTTTTAAGTGTTTAGGTCCTAAATGATCTCAATAAGATACTGCAGCTTGTTTCCGGCATTTTATGACCTATTTTGAGTAAAATATGCTTGAAACTATTTTTGTCCAAGTGTCCAAAACACACCCAGCAATGGTGCACAGGAAGGCGGGGAAGAAGAGGGGGAAAAGGCGGCCAAAATGTTCAAAAGTCCCAATTGTGTCCTAAATACCTCCCCGGGGTTCCAGTCCCATGAGTCCCGCTGCCGGCCACACAAGTCCTGGGATACAAAAAATGTCCAAAACGCACCCAGCAAAGTCCCACGGGAAAGTAGGGGGGAAAAATTAGAAAAGTCTGCAAAAGTCCACCAAAATGTTCTAAATACCTACCCAGGTTCGAGTCCTAACTGGGTTCGAGCTTGAGTTTGAGTGCACACTCGAACCCAGGTGGGACTTTTGAACATTTCCCCGACTTTTCTCACTTTCCTCCCCACCTTCCTTTGCTGGGCGCGTTTTGGACATCTTTGGCATCCCGGCCGGCGGCGGAACTTGTGGGACTCGAACCTGTGTAGGTATTTTGAACATTTTTGGGACTTTTGCTGACTTTTCCAACTTTCATCCCTCCTCCCCATGGGACTCGGCTGGGGGTATTATGGACATTTAGGGCATCCTGGGACTTGCGCGGCCATACATAAGATTTTATGTTAGAGTGTTTTACTTGTTTTAAGTGTTTAGGTCCTAAATGATCTCAGTAAGATACTGCAGCTTGTTTCCGGCATTTTATGACCTATTTTGAGTAAAATATGCTTGAAACTATTTTTGTCCAAGTGTCCAAAACACACCCAGCAATGGTGCACAGGAAGGCGGGGAAGGAGAGGGGGAAAAGGCGGCCAAAATGTTCAAAAGTCCCAATTGTGTCCTAAATACCTCCCCGGGGTTCCAGTCCCACGAGTCCCGCTGCCGGCCACACAAGTCCTGGGATACAAAAAATGTCCAAAACGCACCCAGCAAAGTCCCACGGGAAAGTAGGGGGGAAAAATTAGAAAAGTCTGCAAAAGTCCACCAAAATTTTCTAAATACCTACCCAGGTTCGAGTCCTAACTGGGTTCGAGTTTGAGTTTGAGTGCACACTCGAACCCGGGTGGGACTTTTGAACATTTCCCCGACTTTTCTCACTTTCCTCCCCACCTTCCTTTGCTGGGCGCGTTTTGGACATTCTGGGCATCCCGGCCGGCGGCGGAACTTGTGGGACTCGAACCTGTGTAGGTATTTTGAACATTTTTGGGACTTTTGCTGACTTTTCCAACTTTCATCCCCTCTCCCCATGGGACTCGGCTGGGTGTGTTATGGACATTTTGGGCATCCCGGGACTTGTGCGGCCATACATAAGATTTTATGTTAGAGTGTTTTACTTGTTTTAAGTGTTTAGGTCCTAAATGATCTCAGTAAGATATTACAGCTTGTAGCTGAGATTTGATGACCTATATTGAGTAAAACATGCTTGAAACGAGAATATCAAATGTTGCAAAGCTGTGTCATCAACATTTACAAGTATAAAACTACTTTTTAAAATAAGAATTTCTTCTTATTGTTTCTCATATTAAAACAGATGACAGCCAAATAGACTTTGCCGTTTTGATTTTAATGAAACAATAGAACATTTGTACTCGTATACTGTAGTAGTACACTTGTTATTAGTGAGAATATACTTATTTTGAGGTATTTTTGGCTTCATTGAAGTTAGCTAATTTTACTTGTTTTGGAAAGTCTTGACAAGCCAAATTTTCTTGTTCTATTGGCAGATAATTTTGCTTAGTTCAAGTAAAATACCCCTCATTTTTGTATTTTTTTTTCTTGTTTTTGAACACGGACTTTTTGCAGTGTATCATCTGTGCAGCAGACGTTGGGCCTTCGCAGCAACCTGGAGCTCAGGCTATTCAATCATCAGGCCATAGCTGTTATCTTCGAGCTCGAATACGTCTTCTCCGCTCCAATTGGTCGAGAAACAATGGTAGGTGGGCTATAAAAACATGCACGGACACACACATACATAATAATACTGTACATTTGTTTTAATTGACATATAACAACATCAATTTACTCACAAATGAGATCAAATGGATTGTCTTGTCTTTACACCGATGATCATTTCCACCTTTGATAGACATGATAGTAAAGTACAGGTTGTCCAATATTAATGAACTTAAAGGCCTACTGACATGAGATTTTCTTATTTAAACGGGGATAGCAGGTCCATTCTATGTGTCATACTTGATCATTTCTCGATATTGCCATATTTTTGCTGAAAGGATTTAGTAGAGAACGTCCACGATAAAGTTCTTAACTTTTGGTCGCTAATAAAAAAAAGTAGCAGACGATGTGCGCGTGACGTCACGGGTTGCATAGCTCCTCGCATCTTCACATTGTTTATAATAATGGCCACCAGCAGAGAGAGCGATCCGGACCGAGAAAGCGACGGTTTCCTCATTAACTTGAGCGAGGATGAAAGATTCGTGGATGAGGAAAGTTAGAGTGAAGGACTATAAAAAAGGGGGCTTCACGGTGGCAGAGGGGTTAGTGCGTCTGCCTCACAATACGAAGATCCTGCAGTCCTGGGTTCAAATCCAGGCTCGGGATCTTTCTGTGTGGAGTTTGTATGTTCTCCCCGTGAATGCGTGGTTTCCCTCCGGGTATTCCGGCTTCCTCCCACTTCCAAAGACATGCACCTGGGGATAGGTTGATTGGCAACACTAAATTGGCCCTAGTGTGTGAATGTGAGTGTGAATGTTGTCTGTCTATCTGTGTTGGCCCTGCGATGAGGTGGCGACTTGTCCAGGGTGTACCCTGCCTTCCGCCCGATTGTAGCTGAGATAGGCGCCAGACCCCGAAAGGGAATAAGCGGTAGAAAATGGATGGATGGACTATAAAAAAGAAAAAGAAAAAAAAAAGGCGAGGGCAATGGGAGCGATTCAGATGTTATTAGACACATTTACTAGGATAATTCTGGGAAAATCCCTTATCTGCTTATTGTGGTACTAGTGTTGCAGTGACATTATACTGTCATACCTGAAAGCCGGAGGGGTGTGGCCACGGGTGTGGTGACCACCAGTGTCTCTGAAGGAAGCCATGTTTCTCGACGAGGCGAAGCTGAGCTCCCCCCCCCCCCCCCCCCCCCCCCACACCTCGACGGTGGAAGCATCCCACATTCGGGGGCAGCCGGTCGGAGGAGGCAAGACAGTCCGCAGCTGCCTCTTTGACAGGTGCACGATGAACGACGCAAGCTATCCGCTCATGTCTACGGTAATCGCCGACTTATTACCACATTTTTCTCACCGAAACCTGCCGGTTGACATGTGGTCGGGAACCATGTTCGCTTGACCGCTCTGTAAAGCTCATAGTAAAGCTTCACCTTCGGGAATGTAAACAAGGAAACACCGGCTGTGTTTGTGTGGCTAAAGGCAGCTGCAATACACCGCTTCCCACCTACAGTACATCTTTCTTCTTTGATGTCTCCATTATTAATTGAACAAATTGCAAAAGATTCAGCAACACAGATGTCCAGAATACTGTGTAATTATGCGATTAAAGCAGACTACTTATAGCTTGGATCGGGCTGGAAAATAATGTCCGCTGCAATCCGAGACGTTTTCAACACGACACTTCGCGGGAAATTTAAAGTTGCAGTTTAGTAAACTAAAAAGGCCGTATTGGCATGTGTTGCAATGTTAATATTTCATCATTGATATATAAACTATCAGACTGCGTGGTCGCTAGTAGTGGGTTTCAGTAGGCCTTTAAGACCTTTTGTTAGATGAGAATCAGGGTTTAACGTGGTTTGTGGAGCTTAGAATGTGCTTGTGTACCTAATGGAATGTCCTGTGAGTGTATGCAATATACGCAGCAAAGCAGAAAGCATTCAAATGCATATATATATTATCAACTTGATCCCAGAATAGCTTGGTTAAAAACATGCCTGTGTGGGTGAGAACATCCAATAACATTTTACTTTACACCACTGTGGCCTCCTCAGACCTAATCGATTGATGAGGTTACCGCAAACAACTTTTTTTTGCGTATGAAGGAGATTTTTGTGTGGGTGTGGGAGTGGAGTGTTTGTCCTGCTGTGCTTATCCGGACTCGGGTGTCGACTGATAAGACTTTGACAAGCGCTGTCTCAACGTGACGACAAAAGCGGCCGGCGACGCCTGCGATCTCGCTGAGGTTTTTTGCCGAATTTTGCCCCCCATCCATCCATCCATCCATCATCTTCCGCTTATCCGAGGTCAGGTCGCGGGGGCAGCAGCCTAAGCAGGGAAGCCCAGACTTCCCTCTCCCCAGCCACTTCGTCTAGCTCTTCCCGGGGGATCCCGAGGCGTTCCCAGGCCAGCCGGGAGACATAGTCTTCCCAACGTGTCCTGGGTCTTCCCCGTGCCTGAGCCACCTCATCTGGCTCCTCTCGATGTGAAGGAGCAGCGGCTTTACTTTGAGTTCCTCCCGGATGGCAGAGCTTCTCACCCTATCTCTAAGGGAGAGCCCCGCCACACGGCGGAGGAAACTCATTTGGGCCGCTTGTACCCGTGATCTTATCCTTTCGGTCATGACCCAAAGCTCATGACCATAGGTGAGGATGGGAACGTAGATCAACCGGTAAATTGAGAGCTTTGCCTTCCGGCTCAGCTCCTTCTTCACCACAACGGATCGATACAACGTCCGCATTACTGAAGACGCCGCACCGATCCGCCTGTCGATCTCACGATCCACTCTTCCCTCACTCGTGAACAAGACTCCTAGGTACTTGAACTCCTCCACTTGGGGCAGGGTCTCCTCCCCAACCCGGAGATGGCACTCCACCCTTTTCCGGGCGAGAACCATGGACTCGGACTTGGAGGTGCTGATTCTCATTCCGGTCGCTTCACACTCGGCTGCGAACCGATCCAGCGAGAGCTGAAGATCCCGGCCAGATGAAGCCATCAGGACCACATCGTCTGCAAAAAGCAGAGACCTAGTTTTGCCCCCCCGCCCCGCCAAAAAAAACAAAAAACCTTGCACGTCGTGAGGTTTTTGCAGAAAGCGTCACGTGTCACTCAGCTACCTTGAGGAGTGGGATGGGACAACGTCCCTGTGCTGTGTCAGCGCTGTCACAGATGTGACACTTTTTCCGGAAGGTTTAATAGGTTCTGAGCTGAGGTGTGCCTTCAGGGCAGACAACTATAGGCTGTCAACAGTACTTCACGCTGCTTGAAAGCTTTTGTGATTCACACAAGGGTCTGATTGTCACTATACAACATCTTCATACCCTATACCAGACCTGGGCTATTATTTTGACTCGGGGGGGGGGGTCACATTTAGAGAAAAAAATGTGTTTGATGCCGGTATATCTATTTTTAGGAACACTAATACAAAACCTCACGCGTGGCGCAGTGGGAGAGTGATCGTGCGCAACCCGAGGGTCCCTGGTTCAATCCCCACCTAGTACCAACTTCGCCACGTCCGTTGTGTCCTGAGCAAGACACTTCACCCTTGCTCCTGATGGGTGCTGGTTAGCGCCTTGCATGGCAGCTCCCTCCATCAGTGTGTGAATGTGTGTGTGAATGGGTAAATGTGGAAGTAGTGTCAAAGCGCTTTGAGTACCTTGAAGGTAGAAAAGCGCTATACAAGTACAACCCATTTATCATTTAATGTCTGATTGAATGCTAAAAACGTAATGGAATTTGACATTTTTCTATGAAGAATAAAACACTGAATATTGACAACATATGAATGTCACACCCAGCTTTCCATCGACATAATTTACAATCAAGTGAAACGCAACAAAAATGCAACAAACAGTGAAATATATATATATATATTTTTTCTTTTATATTTATATAGCGCTTTTCTCTAGTGACTCAAAGCGCTTTACATAGTGAAACCCAATATCTAAGTTACATTTAAAGCAGTGTGGGTGGCACTGGGAGCAGGTGGGTAAAGTGTCTTGCCCAAGGACACAACGGCAGTGACTAGGATGGCGGAAGCGGGAATCGAACCTGCAACCCGCAAGTTGCTGGCACGGCCACTCTACCAACCGAGCTATTCTATGAACGTGAATGGTACACAATTAACCCACCTACAATCTGATATATCTGATACATCACAAAGCTTTAGAACAGGGGTCGGGAACCTTTTTGTCTGAGAGAGCCAAGAAGCCAAATATTTTAAAATGTATTTCTGTAAGAGCTATATAATATTTTTTTTAACTCTGAACACAACTAAACACGTGAATTTTTAAGTAAGACCAACATTTCTAGATTATAATAGATCTCTTTTTCTTTATAATAACATTGTTATTCTGAAGCTAAATGTGGAGGGGGTGTGGCCTGCGGGCCTGCTGCGAAGAGGGGTGTTGCCAGGACCGGCCTTGTTATCTAATCACCTGTCGCTCTGTTATAAGCAGCAGCCAGGACGAGAGACGGGGTTGGGGCTGGAGCCAGAGCGAGCGAGAACGAAAGGGAAAAAAGACAATTGCTGGAAAGCAACTGAAAGACTTATTGAAAAATAAAACAATATTGTAACCCTGAAACAGGCTCTCATGCCGGTGCTTGGTGGTCTGAAGAACCCCCAGGAGGTCAAGCCCCACACTACCTGATAAAAAAAGAAATAACTTCTTACCATTAACGCAACTTCTTGAAAAGGTGCGGTAGAAAACGGATGGATGGATTAAAAATGCATTAGAATGTTTTATATTTTGAATGTTATTTTTAATACTGCGATTACAAGTGGAATTATTCATTACTTATCGTGTTAAGCAATGTCAGCTCAGATTTATCCGAGAGCCAGATGCAGTCATCAAAAGGCCCACATCTGGCTCTAGAGCCATAGGTTCCCTACCCCTGCTTTAGAACTTTGTTGGGAAAATCAGTGGAAACGCTTCCTGCCCACACTGCTTGGTGCCTCGTCTGAGCTGCTGTGACGTAGATTAACATCCATCCATCCATCCATCCATTTACTCCCGCTTATCCAAGTGGGGTCACGGGGGCAGCAGCCTAAGCAGAGAAGCCCAGACTTCCCTCTCCCCAGCCACTTCATCCAGCTCCTCCCGGGGGATCCCGAGTCGTTCTTAGGCCAGCCGGGAGACATAGTCTTCCCAACGTGTCCTGGGTCTTCCCAGTGGCTGCTGCCGGTCGAACGTGCCCAAAACACCTCCCTGGGGAGGCGTTCGGGTGTTAGTAACTCATTTGATGACCATAGTAACTGGTATATCATCCAAATGCGCAGATTCCAACCATTGAAATACTTTGTATGGTTCAAGACTTACGGTCATTAAAAAAACATCATAATGTGGTGAAACATCATAATGTGGTGATATCCTTTACACACTGATGTCACTTTTTGATGCGTTACCACCTGAGGATGGAAGGTGTGTAAAATCATGGCTTACATGCAGTGTTGTCTCCACATTCTCTCAACCTTTTGATGATTTTACGGAGCGTAGGTGGTGAAATCCCAGAATTCCTTGCAGTAGCTGCTTGAGAAACGTTGTTCTTAAACAATTTGCTCAGGCGTTTGTTGACAAAGTGGTGGCCCTCGCCCCGTCCTGGTTTGTGCATGAGTGAGCGTTTCATGGAAGCTGCTTTTATAGCCAATCATGGCACCCACCTGTTCCCAATTAGCCTGCACACCTGTGAGATGTTCCAAATAAGTCTTTGGCGAGCACTCCTCAACCGTCTCACTCTTTTTGCCACTCGTGCCAGCTTTTTTGAAACATGTTGCAGGCATCAAATTCCAAATGAGCTGATATAATAAGTACATCATGAAGAGGGCGGCAGTTTCAAAAGCCCATGGTCTTAGAATAGAATAGAATAGAATAGAATCGTCATTATATTTGCATATAACGAGATTAAAGACTCCAACTTAAGGTGCGGTACTGGGAACAAATATGGGGTGAAATAAATGACATAAGAGGTAAAAAGGAAAAACTAACAATTGAAATAAACAGACTACTATCCAATAAAAATAATAAGCAATCCTGTACAATATACAAAACACTGTAGAAGTACAAAATACAAAATACTGTACAATATACAGAGCAAGACAAGAGTACGGAAGTAATAAATAACTAATTAGAGGTCGGACATTAAAATGTGGATGTTTTTTTTTACAAAGTGCCTTCCTTTGAGACTGAGTTCACATATATAAAAAGTAAAAACCTCAATAAATGCCAATACATTCATTATACTGCCCTCGCTACACGATTCCAGTCATTTATCAACAACACCCAGGAAATAAAAATGAAGTTTCTCTGTTCGAATATGAAAAAAAAACCTGAAAACATCATTATGGCAGCAACACTTTCCATCTTAAAGATCTAAATAAAAAAAAATATTTGGGAATGTCCGGCGGGCCAGATTAAAAAGCTTACATGTGGCCCCCGGGCTTTAATTTGCCCAGGTGTGCCTTATACCCATCAGGGCCTTACGGGATTGTGCTGGTTATTTAACCTCAACACTTGACTTTTGTCTATTTATCATGCTATTCCTCTACCCTATTACTTAATTGTTTGCACTTAATGCTCGTCAGTAAATCTCTTCCTACGTGCATAATGAATATTGACTGCTTGGTCTGTATTAATGCTGTGTAGCTTGAATGTATTACAACCAACAAACAGCAAGCAGTCAGTAAAGACACACCGTCACCGAATTTGCTAGAGTAATACAGAAATGAAAGTGGTACATATACAGCCTGTTAAAAGTCAACTCACATTCTACGAAGCAACATTAAAAACATGAAAACAACGTTGCTTAGATGACAACATATGTTGCTCCAAAACCTGTATGTACCTTTCAGCATTAATGGTGCCTTCACAGATGTGTAAGTTACCCATGCCTTGGCCACTAATACAACCCCATACCAACACAGATGCTGGCTTTTCAACTTTGCGCCTCTTAAATGAGCTCCGTTTCTGGGTGTTGTTGATAAATGGCTTTCGCTTTGCATAATAGGATGGATGTATGCGTTATTATTGTCCATTCTTTAACATGCACAAGACAGATAAGAAAGGAAATTACATTTTCAGCACAGTCCCACTAAGAGCAGACTTACGTTACGGGGAAACAAGACAAGACCGCCAACAAATCAGCCACTTACGGCGCTCCTTAGAAAAGGTGATATTGGGAAAGGGGAGAAGAGTAAAACATATCAGTCAAAGGCTGGACCCTGGGAAGGGGGTCCAGACTGAGTCCAAGGGAAAAAAACTAATTTGCCATAGCACACATAAACATGTAACATAAATAGAGGATTAAAATAAAATAAAAAAATCGGTCAAATTTTATATATAAAATTGGTCTTTTTTTGGTCAAATAATAAACATATTACATAAAATATATATATATATATATATATATATATATATATATATATATGTATATATATATATGTATATATATATATGTATATATATATATGTATATATATATATATATGTGTATATATATACATATATATATGTATATATATATATGTATATATGTATATATATATATATGTATATATATATATGTATATATGTATATATATATATATATATATATATGTATATATGTATGTATATATATGTATATATTTATATATGTATATATGTATGTATATATATGTATATATGTATGTATATATATGTATATATATGTATATCCATCCATCCATCCATTTTCTACCGCTTATTCCCTTTCGGGGTCGCGGGGGGCGCTGGCGCCTATCTCAGCTACAATCGGGCGGAAGGCAGGGTACACCCTGGACAAGTCGCCACCTCATCGCAGGGCCAACACAGATAGACAGACAACATTCACACTCACATTCACACACTAGGGCCAATTTAGTGTTGCCAATCAACCTATCCCCAGGTGCATGTATGTATATATATATATGTGTATATGTATGTGTATATATATATGTATGTGTATATATATACATATATATACATACATATATGTAGTATATATATACATACATATATATAGTTTATATATATAGTGTGTATATATATATATATATATATATATATATATATATATATATATATATATATATATATATATATATATATATATATATATGTATATATATGTGTATGTGTATATATATATATATATATATACATACATATATATGTAGTATATATATACATACATATATATAGTATGTATATATATATAGTGTGTATATATATGTGTGTGTGTGTATATATATATATATATATAAAAGATTAGATAGAATAAGGCTGTTGTTTTGTTTGATTCCCTCTTATAATTGATTCTATTGAATCACCCCTCAAAATGATATGCACATACTTTTAATAGTCAAGTTTCCAGGGTGGACCCCGCCTACCGCCCGAATGCAGCTGAGATAGGCTCCAGCGACCCCCCGTAACCCTAAAAGGGACTAGGGGCAGAAAATGGATGGATGGAAGTTTATACAAGGCTGCTTTTAATTCAATTTACACAACAAATTAATTGTTCCCTTTTTTTTTTTTTCTTAATATATTTTGGATAATTGGCTGCCGTGAATGGTTTTGGCTTAGTTCTTAGGATGAATGCCCAATGTTATGTTAGGATGGATGCCCAATGTTTTGTTAGGATGGATGCCCAGGTGTAGCATCGAGTGTGTGACTGGAATGAGTTATTAAATAGATTGGCTTTTTTAAATGCTCATCTATTATCCATTTGCTGTTTAAAGGCCTACTGAAATGAGATTTTCTTATTTAAACGGGGATAGCAGGTCCATTCTATGTGTCATACTTGATCATTTCGCGATATTGCCATATTTTTGTTGAAAGGATTTAGTAGAGAACATTGACGATAAAGTTTGCAACTTTTGGTCGCTAATAAAAAAGCCTTGCCTTTACCGGAAGTAGCAAACAATGTGCGCGTGACATCACGGATTGTAGAGCTCCTCACATCCTCACATTGTTTATAATCATAGCCACCAGCAGCAAGAGCGATTTGGACCGAGAAAGCGACGATTTTCCCATTAATTTGAGGGAGGATGAAAGATTTGTGGATGAGGAAAGTTCGAGTGAAGCACTAGAAAAAAAAAAAGGGCGACGGCAGTGGGAGCGATTCAGATGTTATTAGACACAGTGTTACTAGTGTTTTAGTGAGATTATAAAGTCATACCTGAAAGTCGGAGGGCTGCGGTGGCCGCCAATGTCTCTGAGGGAAGCAATATGGAGGAGCCATGAAAGTCACAGCTGCCTTTTTGACAGCTGGTGCAGGAGGAGGCAAACTCCGCTCAAGTCTCCGGTAAGAGCCGACTTAACATCACAATTTCCTCATCCAAAAACTTGCTGGTTGACAAGTGGTAGAGAAACATGTTCGCTTGACCGCTCTGTTCCATATTAAAGCTTCACAACCAACAAAGAAACACCGGCTGTGTTTTGGTTGCTAAAGTCAGCTGCAATCAACCGCTTTCCACCAACAGCATTCTTCTTTGACGTCTCCATTATTAATTGAACGAAATGCAAAAGATTCAGCAATACAGACGTCCAAAATACTGTGTAATTATGCGATGAAAAGAGACGACTTTTAGCCGTGAGTGGTGCTGGGCTAAAATATCCGCTCAATCAATAACGTCACAAGCACGCGTTAACATAAACGTCATCATTCCGCGACGTTTTCAAAAGGATACCTCGCGGGAAATTTAAAATTGCAATTTAGTAAACTAAAAAGGCCGTATTGGCATGTGTTGCAATGTTAATATTTCATCATTGATATATAAACTATCAGACTGTGTGGTCGCTAGTAGTGGCTTTCAGTAGGCCTTTAAAGGGGAACATTATCAGCAGACCTATGGAAGCGTCAATATATACCTTGATGGTGCAGAAAAAAGAGCATATATTTTTTTAACCGATTCCCGAACTCTAAATGGGTGAATTTTGGCGAATTAAACGCCTTTCTGTTTATCGCGCTGGAGGCGATGACGTCAGAATGTGACGTCGCCGAGGTAACACACCCACCATTTTCATTTTCAACACATTACAAACACCGGGTCTCAGCTCTGTTATTTTCCGTTTTTTTGACTATTTTTTGGAACCCTGGAGACATCATGCCTCGACGGTGTGTTGTCGGAGGGTGTAACAACACTAACAGGGAGGGATTCAAGTTGCACCACTGGCCCGAAGATGCCAAAGTGTCTGCCGCCAGACCCCCATTGAATGTGCTGGAGTGTCTCCAAATTTTACCGGCGATGCTAAGACGGACATGGCACAGAGATGTATGGATAACCTGCAGATGCATTTGCAACGATAGTCAACAAAATCACAAAGTTGAGTTTTGTTAATGTTGACTGCCAGCTAATCGATGCTAACATGCTACGCTAATCGATGCTAACATGCTATTTACCGGTGGTGCTAAAGCAGACATGGCACAGAGATGTATGGATAACCTGCAGATGCATTTGCAACTATATCACGTTTCCTTCCACCCACATTTAATGCGAAACAAACACTTACCAATCGAAGGATTTAAGTTACTCCAGTGTCAAAAGATGCGAAAGTCCTGATCGTTTGGTCCGCACATTTTACCGGCGATACTAACGCTGCTATTCGGCCATGCTATGGCTATGAATAGCGTCAATAGCTTTAGTTTCTTCTTCAATACTTTCATACTCCAACCATCTGTTTCAATACATGCGTAATCTGTTGATTCACTTAAGTCGCTGAAATCCGTGTTTGAATCCGAGCTAATGTCGCTATATCTTGCTGTTGTATTCCCATTGTTTGTTTACATTGGCAGCACTGTGTGACGTCACAGGGAAATGGATAGTTGCATCGCAAATAGCGAACATCAAGCACTTTAAAGCTTTATTTAGGGATATTCCGAGACCGGTAAAATTTTGAAAAAAATTTAAAAAAATACAACAAGCCACTGGGAACTGATTTTTATTGTTTTTAACCCTTTTGAAATTGTGATAATGTTCCCCTTTAACTTTGCCTCTGCTTGCTTGCACTTATTGTCACTAATGGTGCCCTTTAGAACAGTGGTCCCCAACCTTTTTGTATCCGCGGACCGGTCAACACTTAATAATTTGTCCCGCGGCCCTGGAGAGGGGGGGGGGGGGGTCCTTTTTTTTTTTCCTTTTTCATGAAAAAGGGATGTTTTTGTGGTGGGTGCACTAATTGTGAGTGTATATTGTGTTTTTTATGTTACCGGGCCGCGGGCCGGGGTTTGGGGACCACTGCTTTAGAGCAACCTTTTTGTATCCGCGGACCGGTCAATGCTTAATAATTTGTCCCGCGGCCCGGGGGGGTGTCCTTTTTTTTTTTTCTTCTTTGTCATGAAAAAGGGAGGTTTTTGTGGTGGGTGCACTAATTGTGAGTGTATATTGTGTTTTTTATGTTACCGGGCCGCGGCCCGGGGTTTGGGGACCACTGCTTTAGAGCAGTGGTCCCCAAACTTTTTGTATCCGCGGACCGGTCAACGCTTAATAATTTGTCCCGCGGCCCGGGGGTGTCCTTTTTTTTCCCTTTTTTTTTTTTCTTCTTTGTCATGAAAAAGGGACGTTTTTGTCATGAAAAAGGGAGTTGTTTGTGGTTGGTGCACTATTTGTAAGTGTATATTGTGTTTTTTATGTTGATTTAATAAAAAAATAAATATATATATATTTTTTTTATTTATTATTTTTTTTTTAATAAAAAAATATTCTGCGGCCCGGTGGTTGGGGACCACTGCTTTAGAGCACCTGGCAACACCACATACTCCCATGCAGTCTCAGGGAAGAAACTTGCAGTTTGTTGTCCTGCTGTTGATGTAATATAACGTGTTTCACCATATATGGAGCTAATGTGGGTGAAGCAGTATTTTTTGAAAACATGGCCTATGTGCATTTTAGCTGCAATCACTCTTGGCTTAAAGCCGACTTATGCCTCCATATATTTTTCACGGTAAGACCGTAAGGAACAGGATTTGTGAAATTTTCCCAAAAGACACCAACTCTATTATCTTTGCATAGGTCATTTGTCCTGTGAACTCATTCTGATTGAAGCTTTGATGCTATTGCTCTCTGTGTAGTTTCCAACCTCTCTTTTCTGCCAGCCTGGGAGCAAACTCCTCTACCTCCTTAGTAGCAGGCGGAGAAATGTAGATAAGGAATTAAAGGAATGCTGCAGGAGATGAAGGGAAACTGTTAATGACGGAGTGTTTACGTGCCAAAGGTTGTTCAACTTTTGTTGCTGCTTACTGGTCAATACATCATTATACGCCCACTTTAGTCTCAAGCTTGCACCAAATGTGGATGATTATGAATGAAAGTCAGCCGTAATGATGTCTCTCACCTCAGCAAAGCTCTTCTGGATAGTCCAAAGTATGGTAGTGTCTTTGAAGAAGTGTGGTTATTATGACAAAGCTAGAACCGACAGGTCAAAGTCCTACTCAATTGAACAAATGTGTCATGTATTGTGATCATGTTTTGTTTAGTTATGTTCTGTTTTGCTCCAAGGCCTACTGAAACCCACTACTAGCGACCACGCAGTCCGATAGTTTATATATCAATGATGAAATATTAACATTGCAACACATGCCGATACGGCCTTTTTACTTTACTAAATTGCAATTTTAAATTTCGCACAAAATATTCTGTTGATATCGCGTATGATGACGCGTGCGTTTGACGTCTCGGATTGTACCGGACATTATTTTCCAGCCCGATCCAAGCTATAAGTAGTCTGCTTTAATCGCATAATTACACAGTATTCTGGACGTTTGTGTTGCTGAATCTTTTGCAATGTGTTCAATTAATAATGGAGACATCAAAGAAGAAAGATCTACTGTAGGTGGGGAGCGGTGTATTGCGGCTGCCTTTAGCAACACAAACACAGACGGTGTTTCCTTGTTTACATTCCCGAAGGTGAAGCTTTACTATGGAACAGAGCGGTCAAGCGAACATGGTTCTCTACCACATGTCAACCGGCAGGTTTCGGTGAGAAAATTGTGGTAATAAGTCGGCTCTTACGGTAGACATGAGCAGAGCTTGCGTCGTTCCTCTTGCACCTGTCAAAGAGGCAGCTGCGGACTCTCTTGCCTCCTCCGACCGGCCGCCCCCGAACGTGGGATGCTTCCACCGGGGAGGAGGGGGAAAAAAAGCTCAGCTTGGCTTCCCTCAAAGACACTGGCGTTCACCACACCCGTGGCCAGACCCCTCCGACTTTCATGTACGACTATATAGTCTCACTAAAACACTACTAACACAATAAGCAGATAAGGGATTTTCCAGAATTATCCTGGTAAATGTGTCTAATAACATCTGAATCGCTCCCACTGCTTTTTTTTCTAGTCCTTTTCACTCTCACTATCCTCATCCACAAATCTTTCATCCTCGCTCAAATTAATGGGGAAATTGTCGCTTTCTCTGTCCGAATCGCTCTCGCTGCTGGTGGCCATGATTGTAAACAATGTTCAGATGTGATGAGCTCCACAACCCGTGACGTCACGCGCACATCGCGGTACAGGCAAGGCTTTTTTATTAGCGACTAAAAGTTGCGAACTTTATCGTCTATGTTCTCTACTAAATCCTTTCAGCAAAAATATGGCAATATCGTGAAATGATCAAGTATGACACATAGAATGGACCTGCTATCCCCGTTTTAATAAGAAAATAAGCCTTTCAGACTCCATTGTTTCCTGTTTTTGCACTTCCTTGTTTTGTTTCCATGACTACCCGTTAGTTTCACCTGTCCTCATGTCACGCACCTGTCTCACGTTTTGCACTCGCGCACCTGTCACTCATCATGTCACTATTATTTAAGCTTCCAGTTGCCAGGCTGTCTTGCTGGCGACATCACTCTGCTTCATGTCATGTTTACGGTTCCATGCTTAGTTCACGCTGCTTGTTTCATAGTCCATGCTGCCCTGTTCACGTCATCGCAAGTAAGTTTCGTTTATTAATGCCACAGTTAGTGTCTTTTGTTTGTGGTCCATAGTTCTGCCTTTGTGCTAGTTTTTGTTTGTATAGCCAAGTTTTGTACTTCCGCCCTTGTGCGCGCCTTTTGTTTATTCCTTTTATTAGTGTTAAAATAAAAATGTCATTACCTTCACGCCATGTCCGGTCCAAGTTTACTTGCATCTCGGGAAAACAACCAGCCCATAGTCCAAGTCCTGACAGAATGGTTGAGATCTTCTTATCATGTCGGGACCATTGCGTTTCTCACCTAGGCCTTTAGTGATGTCCTCGTTAGTCCGACTTCAACTCTCCAAATACTGTAATGTACGTCACCACACGGCTGTTAGATACTATACAGAAACACACCACTGGGCATTGAAACCCCTCAACATTGTACAAAACAGTGTATTTGTTGGCGCATTTAAAGGCCTACTGAAATGAGATGTTCTTATTTAAACGGGGATAGCAGGTCCATTCTATGTGTCATACTTGATCATTTCGCAATATTGCCATATTTTTGCTGAAAGGATTTAGTCGAGAACATCGACGATGAAGTTCACAACTTTTGGTGCCGATAAAAAAGCCTTGCCTGTACCGGAAGTAGCAGACGATATGCGCCTGACGTCATGGGTTGTAGAGCTCCTTACATCCTCACATTGTTTATAATCATGGCCACCAGCAGCGAGAGCGATTCGGACCAAGAAAGTGACAATTTCCCCTTTAATTTGAGCGAGGATGAAAGATTCGTGGATGAGGAAAGTGAGAGTGAAGGACTAGAAAAACAATAAAATAAAATAAAAAGACTATACATTGGGAGCGATTCAGATGTTATTAGACAAATTTACTAGGATTATTCTGGAAAATACCTTATTTGCTTATTTTGTTACTAGTGTTTTAGTGAGATTATATAGTCGTACCTGTACAACCTCAAGGTCGGCCCCGCACCTTTCTTCAGCACCAGTCGACGGGTGGTGGCGATGCCCATCTGTGCCTTTCGCAAGGGACCCTCTTCGAAACACGATCTTTCGAAATGATCGCTGCATAATACACTGTACTTTGGGTGTGTGGTCTAATCCAACCGTGTTCGCTTGACATCTGTGTTCCATAGTAAAGCTTCACCGTCATCTTTCAGGAATGTAAACAATGAAACACCGGCTGTGTTTGTGTTGCTAAAGGCGGCCGCAATACACCGCTTCCTACCTACAGCTTTCTTCTTTGATGTCTCCATTATTCATTGAACAAATTGCAAAAGATTCAGCAACAGACGACTGAAAACAGACGACTCATAGCTGGGAACGGAGCTGGAACAAAATATCCTCTACAATGCTTGACGTCACACGCGCGCGTCATCATACCGCGAGGTTTTAACATGATACTTCCGCGCGAAATTTAAAATTGCAATTTAATAAACTTAAAAAGGCCGTATTGGCATGTGTTGCAATGTTAATATTTCATCATTGATATATAAACTATCAGACTGCGTGGTCGCTAGTAGTGGCTTTCAGTAGGCCTTTAAAATTCAAAAAACCTGTTTCATCAAATAAAGCATATTTTGTGGTACTGTCGAAATTAAAATAATTGTATAAAATAAATCAATAAATGTTTATTTATAAAGCCCTAAATCGCAAGTGCATCAAAGCGCTGCACAAGCCACAACGACATCCCCGGTTCAGAGCCCACAAAAGGGCAAGGAAAAACTCACAACCCAGTGGGACGTCAATGTGGATGACTATGAGAAACCTTGGAGAGTGGAGTGGATCGAAAATAATATTGTGAAAGTCCAGTCCATAGTGGATCTAACATAATAGTGAGATCCCAGTCCATAGTGGATCTAACATAATAGTGAGATCCCAGTCCATAGTGGATCTGATATAATATCGAGAGTCCAGTCCATAGTGGATCCAACATAATATTAAGAGTCCAGTCCATAGTGGATATAACATAATATTGTGAAAGTCCAGTCCATAGTGGATCCAACATAATAGTGAGATCCCAGTCCATAGAGGATCTAATATAATATTGAGAGTCCAGTCCATAGTGGATCTAACATAATATTAAGAGTCCAGTCCATAGTGGATCTAACATACTATTGTGAAAGTTTAGTCCATAGTGGATCCAACATAATATTAAGAGTCCAGTCCATAGTGGATCTAACATAATATTGTGAAAGTCCGGTCCATAGTATAATATTGTGAAAGTCCAGTCCATAGTGGATCTAACATAATATTAAGAGTCCAGTCCATAGTGGATCTAACATAATAGTGTGAAAGTCCAGTCCATAGTGGATCTAACATAATAGTGAGAGTCCAGTCCATAGTGGATCTAACATAATAGTGAGAGTCCAGTCCATAGTGGATCCAACATAATATTAAGAGTCCAGTCCATAGTAGCTATAACATAATATTGTGAAAGTCCAGTCCATAGTGGATCCAACATAATAGTGAGATCCCAGTCCATAGTGGATCTAATATAATATTGAGAGTCCAGTCCATAGTGGATCTAACATAATATTAAGAGTCCAGTCCATAGTGGATCTAACATACTATTGTGAAAGTTTAGTCCATAGTGGATCCAACATAATATTAAGAGTCCAGTCCATAGTGGATCTAACATAATATTGTGAAAGTCCGGTCCATAGTATAATATTGTGAAAGTCCAGTCCATAGTGGATCTAACATAATATTGTGAAAGTTTAGTCCATAGTGGATCTAACATAATATTAAGAGTCCAGTCCATAGTGGATCTAACATAATAGTGTGAAAGTCCAGTCCATAGTGGATCTAACATAATATTGTGAAAGTCCAGTCCGTAGTGGATCTAACATAATAGTGAAAGTCCAGTCCATAGTGGATCTAACATAATAGTGAAAGTCCAGTCCATAGTGGATCTAACATTATATTGAGAGTCCAGTCCATAGTGGATCTAACATAATAGTGAGAGTCCAGTCCATAGTGGATCTAATATAATATTAAGAGTCCAGTCCATAGTGGATATAACATAATATTGAGAGTCCAGTCCATAGTGGATCTAACATAATAGTGAGAGTCCAGTCCATAGTGGATCCAACATAATATTAAGAGTCCAGTCCATAGTGGATATAACATAATATTGAGAGTCCAGTCCATAGTGGATCTAACATAATATTGTGAGAGTCCGGTCCATAGTGGATCTAACATAATATTGTGAGAGTCCGGTCCATAGTGGATCTAACATAATAGTGAGATCCCAGTCCATAGTGGATCTAATATGATAGTGAGAGTCCAGTCCATAGTGGATCCAACATAATATTAAGAGTCCAGTCCATAGTGGATCTAACATAATATTGTGAGAGTCCGGTCCATAGTGGATCTAACATAATAGTGAGATCCCAGTCCATAGTGGATCTAATATGATAGTGAGAGTCCAGTCCATAGTGGATCCAACATAATATTGAGAGTCCAGTCCATAGTGGATCTAACATAATATTGTGAGAGTCCGGTCCATAGTGGATCTAACATAATATTGTGAGAGTCCGGTCCATAGTGGATCTAACATAATAGTGAGATCCCAGTCCATAGTGGATCTAATATGATATTGAGAGTCCAGTCCATAGTGGATCTAACATAATAGTGTGAGAGTCCAGTCCATAGTGGATCCAACATAATATTAAGAGTCCAGTCCATAGCGGATCTAATATAATATTGTGAAAGTCCAGTCCATAGTGGATCTAACATAATATTAAGAGTCCAGTCCATAGTGGATCTAACATAATATAGTGAAAGTCCAGTCCATAGTGGATCTAATATAATATTGTGAAAGTCCAGTCCATAGTGGATCTAACATAATATTGTGAAAGTCCAGTCCATAGTGGATCTAACATAATAGTGAAAGTCCAGTCCATAGTGGATCTAACATAATATTGAGAGTCCAGTCCATAGTGGATCTAACATAATAGTGAGAGTCCAGTCCATAGTGGATCTAACATAATAGTGAGAGTACAGTCCATAGTGGATCCAACATAATAGTGAGAGTCCAGTCCATAGTGGATCTAACATAATAGTGAGAGTCCAGTCCATAGTGGATCTAACATAATAGTGATTGTTCAGTCCATAGTGGATCTAACATAATAGTGAGAGTCCAGTGCATAGTGGATCTAACATAATAGTGAGAGTCCAGTCCATAGTGGATCTAACATAATAGTGAGAGTCCAGTGCATAGTGGATCTAACATAATATTAAGAGTCCAGTCCATAGTGGATCTAACATACTATTGTGAAAGTCCAGTCCATAGTGGATCTAACATAATAGTGAGAGTCCAGTCCATAGTGGTTTTAACATAATATTGAGAGTCCAGTCCATAGTGGATCTAATATAATAGTGAGAGTTCAGTGCAACATGCAACATGAAAGAAATAAAAAATAAAATAGTAGCACCCATTTGACGCCGTATAAGTCAGTGGTACCGCACATAATCGATAGTTGATGCGTGTGAAAGTCACGGGCAAACCAAGATGTAGTTTTTCCTAAGTATCCTTCTGGAAAATGGCTTTGCAAATATATACACTATATTGCCAAAAGTATTTGGCCACCCATCCAAATGATGAGAATCAGGTGTACTAATCACTAGGCCCGGCCACAGGTGTATGAAAACAAGCACTTAGGCATGGAGACTGTTTCTACCAACATTTGTGAATGAATGGGCCGCACTCAGGAACTCAAAAATTTACAGCGTGGAACAGTCATAGGATGCCAACTGTGCAACAAATCCAGTCGTAAAATTTCCACGCTCCTAAATATTCCAAAGTCAACTTTCGGCTTTATTATAAGAAAATGGAAGAGTTTGGGAACAACAGCAACTCAGACACAAAGTGGTAGGCCACGTAAACTGACAGAGAGGGGTCAGCGAATGCTGAAGCGCATAGTGCAAAGGTTTTCTGCTCAGACAGAGCTTTAAACTTCATGTGGCCTTCCAGTTAGCCCACGGACAGTACGCAGAGAGCTTCATGGAATTGGTTTCCATGGCCGTTCTGCTGCATCTAAGCCATAAATCACCAAGTCCAATTCAAAACGTGGGATGCAGTGGTATAAAGCAGTGGTCCCCAACCTTTTTGTGTCCGTGGACCGGTCAACGCTTAATATTTTGTCCCGCGGCCCGGGTGGGGGGGGGGTGTCCTTTTTTTTTTTTTTTTTTTCTTTGTCATGAAAAAGTGACGTTTTTGTCATGAAAAATGGAGGTTTTTGTGCTTAGTGCACTAATTGTACGTGTATATTGTGTTTTTTATGTTGATTTAATAAAAAAAATATATATATATTTTATTTATTTATTTTTTTAAATAAAAATTAATAAAAAATTATTCTGCGGCCCGGTGGTTGGGGACCACTGGTATAAAGCACGTCGCCACTGGACTCTAAAGCAGTGGAGACACGTTCTGTGGAGTGATGAATCATGCTTTTCCATCTGGTAATCTGATGGAACAATCTGGGTTTGGAGATTGCCAGGAGAACGCTACATTTCGGGTTTGAAATTTGGTGGAGGAGGAATTATGTTTTTTTTTTTTTTTTTTTTTTTTTTTTTTTTTAGGAGTTGGGCCTGTCGTCTCAGGTGGACCGACATTCTATTGAACCCTATGGGTTACAAAATGGAATGGCACTTTTAAGTTCATATGTGATTCAAGACAGGGGGCCAAATACTTTTGGTAATATAGTGTATCTGCTACCTTGTCAAAACTTAACTCTCCTTCTTTGTGAGTATCGGCCAGTTTTCTAAGGCTCAGGCACCACTTCCTGTTTTCGCACCTTGTGATTGGATACTCACTTGGGACTCCCAAGTGGGAATCCTGCATTGTTGATTCTGATTTCGTACAGCATGGCAACATAAGCTAGCTGAATTCTGATTGGATACAAACTATTACCTAAAAACAACAGGACTGGAAGGAGCATAATATGACATGAAGAGAATATGATATTAAGGGAAAGTGAATAAAAAATGACTTGTATCTTTAATTATGATTTGTGGTTATGTTAGAACAGCAGAGAAGGAAGGCTTTGCTGGCCTTGACAACACACCACTGGTTAATTGGCGCTCTATGTGTCGTGTGAGAGGGCCGCACTGCATGTGGTCTCTGTGCAAGATGCAAGATAGGGCTTATTGTTACTCTGGAGGACAAAGGCTCGCTCATCACTAATGGAAGGGTGGATCAAAGAGACTCCAAAGGCTGCCTTCAGGTCACATTTGTAGACCAAAGTAAGCGAACAAATGAAGGAAGCAATTTATTTTTGCATGTTCCCAATACGAAATAATGGAAATAAAATGGATCTGCTTCAGGGGTTGAACTTTTGCCCTGAGTTTTAAACTTCCATCCATCCATCCATCATCTTCCGCTTATCCGAGGTCGGGTCGCGGGGGCAACAGCCTAAGCAGGGAAACCCAGACTTCCCTCTCCCCAGCCACTTCGTCTAGCACTTCCCGGGGGATCCCGAGGCGTTCCCAGGCCAGCCGGGAGACATAGTCTTCCCAACGTGTCCTGGGTCTTCCCCGTGGCCTCCTACCGGTTGGACGTGCCCTAAACACCTCCCTAGGGAGGCGTTCGGGTGGCATCCTGACCAGATGCCCGAACCACCTCATCTGGCTCCTCTCGATGTGAAGGAGCAGCGGCTTTACTTTGAGTTCCTCCCGGATGACAGAGCTTCTCACCCTATCTCTAAGGGAGAGCCCCGCCACACGGCGGAGGAAACTCATTTGGGCCGCTTGTACCCGTGATCTTATCCTTTCGGTCATGACCCAAAGCTCATGACCATAGGTGAGGATGGGAACGTGGATCGACCGGTAAATTGAGAGCTTTACCTTCCGGTTCAGCTCCTTCTTCACCACAACGGATCGATACAACGTCCGCATTACTGAAGACGCCGCACCGATCCGCCTGTCGATCTCACGATCCACTCTTCCCTCACTCGAGAACAAGACTCCTAGGTACTTGAACTCCTCCACTTGGGGCAGGGTCCCCTCCCCAACCCGGAGATGGCATTCCACCCTTTTCCGGGCGGGAACCATGGACTAGGACTTGGAGGTGCTGATTCTCATTCCGGTCGCTTCACACTCGGCTGCGAACCGATCCAGCGAGAGCTGAAGATCCCGGTCAGATGAAGCCATCAGGACCACATCATCTGCAAAAAGCAGAGACCTAATCCTGCGGTCACCAAACCAGAACCCCTCAACGCCTTGACTGCGCCTAGAAATTCTGTCCATAAAAGTTATGAACAGAATCGGTGACAAAGGACAGCCTTATAAACTTATATGCAGGTAATGTTTGAAGTAACATTTCATGTCATGTACGTGTGAACATTTTTAACTGTGAAGATGTGACGCGAGCACAAAAACTCTATTCCATTAGTCACAAATATTCTATTGGTGTTATGTGAAACATTTTCACACAGTTCAAAACACGCAGAACACAAAAAAACGCCTTGTTTCGCTTCATCAGTTCACTTCATTGCATTCAAGAAGCTGACTTACTCTGTCGTTGAGATCAAACCACCAACCTCTGCAGTGTCAGTTGGCTGTTAGGGAAGCAACTGAAAATAAATGAAAACTATTTTTAAAATAGTTTAATTGAGACAACTTTACACAATGAATTCAAATCACAGTTAACTGGAGAAATGGTGTATATTTTAAGCCTCAAGACAAGCATAGAGAATTACAGGCACAAAATATATATATATATATATATATATATATATATATAAATATATATATATATATATATATATATATATATATATGTATATATATATATATATATATATATGTATATATATATATATATATATATATGTATATATATATATATATGTTGGAAAATCACAAGACTACTTCATCTCTACAGAATTGTTTCATGAGGGGTTCCCTCAATCATCAGGAGAATTTGAGGGAAGCCCTCATGAAACAGTTCTGTAGAGATGAAGTAGTCTTGTGATTTTTTCCCACACCTACATATTGCGCTCTACCACGGTATCGAGCACTATTCTCTGGATAATCTAATTAAGACATCTGGCCTATACTAATATATATATATATATATATATATATATATATATATATATATATATATATATATATATATATATATATATATATATATATATTAGTACAGCCCAAAAGTTTGGACACACTTTCTTAATTTAATGTGTTTTCTTTACCTTGTAGACTGTCACTGAATGCATCAAAACTATGAATGAACACATGTGGAGTTATGTACTTCACAAAAAAATTAAAATAACTGAAAACATGCTTCATTTTGTAGTTTCTGCAAAATAGCCACCCTTTGCTCAGATTACTGCTTTGCACACTCTTGGGATTCTCTTGATGAGCTTCTAGCACACCTGTGAAGTGAAAACCATTTCAGGTGACTACCTCTTAAAGCTCATTGAGAGAATATATATACATATATATGTTCTCCCCGTGAATGCGTGGGTTCCCTCCGGGTACTCCGGCTTCCTCCCACCTCCAAAGACATGCACCTGGGGATAGGTTGATTGGCAACACTAAATTGGCCCTAGTGTGTGTATGTGAGTGTGAATGTTGTCTGTCTATCTGTGTTGGCCCTGCGATGAGCTGGCGACTTGTCCAGGGTGTACCCCGCCTCCCGCCCGATTGTAGCTGAGATAGGCGCCAGTGCCCCCCGCGACCCCGAAAGGGAATAAGCGGTAGAAAATGGATGGATGGATATTTACATATATATAGTAGAGCTTTAACTTGCACTTACAGATGTAGCGACAAACTGTATTTAGTGACAGTGGTTTTCTGAAGTGTTCCTGAGCCAATGTGGTGATATCCTTTAGAGATTGATGTCGGTTTTTGATACAGTGCCGTCTGAGGGATCGAAGGTCACGGTCATTCAATGTTGGTTTCCGGCCATGCCGCTTAAGTGGAGTGATTTCTCCAGATTTTCTGAACCTTTTGATGATATTATGGAGCGTAGATGTTGAAATCCCTAAATTTCTTGCAATTGCACTTTGAGAAACGTTGTTCTTAAACTGTTTGACTATTTGCTCACACAGTTGTGGACAAAGGGGTGTACCTCGCCCCATCCTTTCTTGTGAAAGACTGAGCATTTTTTGGGAAGCTGTTTTTATACCCAATCATGGCACCCACCTGTTCCCAATTAGCCTGCACACCTGTGGGATGTTCCTAATAAGTGTTTGATGAGCATTCCTTAACTTTATCAGTATTTATTGCCACCTTTCCCAACATCTTTGTCACGTGTTGCTGGCATCAAATTCTAAACTTAATGATTATTTGCACACAAAAAAATACGTTTATCAGTTTGAACATCAAATATGTTGTCTTTGTAGCATATTCAACTGAATATGGGCTGAAAATTATTTGCAAATCATTGTATTCTGTTTATATTTACATCTAACACAATTTTCCAAGTCATATGGAAACGGGGTTTGTAGCAAGACAGAACAAGTTGGAACTAAATATGAAACTATAACGATGAGGATCAGTTGTGCTGGCAGGACAAGAAACAGGAACAAGTAAGGGTGGTGCAAAACAACAAATACTGACAAAACAAGAGCACCAGGACACAAATATATACCAAACACAGGAAAATAACAAACAAATGTCATGAGGGGAAAAACTTTTTTTTTTTCTTAAAGGGGAACGTTATCACAATTTCAAAAGGGTTAAAAACAATAAAAATCAGTTCCCAGTGGCTTGTTGTATTTTTTGAATTTTTTTTCAAAATTTTACCGGTCTCGGAATATCCCTAAATAAAGCTTTAAAGTGCCTTATTTTCGGCTCTCTGCGAAGACACTGGCCATTTCCCTGTGACGTCACACAGTGCTGCCAATGTAAACAAACAATGGGAATACCACAGCAAGATATAGCGACATTAGCTCGGAATCAAACTCGGATTTCAGCGACTTAAGCGATTCAACAGATTACGCATGTATTGAAACAGATGGTTGGAGTATGAAAGTATTGAAGAAGACACTGAAGCTATTGAGCGAATAGCTATTGACGCTATTCATAGCCATAGCATGGCCGAATAGCTGCGTTAGCATCGCCGGTAAAATGTGCGGACCAAACGATCAGGACTTTCGCATCTTTTGACACTGGAGCAACTTAAATCCGTCGATTGGTAAGTGTTTGTTTCGCATTAAATGTGGGTGGAAGGAAACGTAATATAGTTGCAAATGCATCTACAGGTTATCCATACGTCTCTGTACCATATCTGCTTTAGCACCGCCGGTAAATAGCATGTTAGCATCGATTAGCGTAGCATGTTAGCATCGATTAGCTGGCAGTCAACATCAACAAAACTCACCTTTGTGATTTCGTTGACTTTATCATTGCAAAAGCATCTGCAGGTTATCCATACATCTCTGTGCCATGTCTGTCATCGCCGGTAAATAGCATGTTAGCATCGATTAGCATAGCATGTTAGCATCGATTAGCGTAGCATGTTAGCATCGATTAGCTGGCAGTCACGCTGCAACCAAATATGTCTGTGCCATATCTGTCATCGCCGGTCAAATGTGAAGACACTCTGGTACTTTCAATGGGGGTCTGGCGGCAGATTTCTTGCCAGTGGTGCAACTTGAATCCCTCCCTGTTAGTGTTGTTACACCCTCCGACAACACATTGTCGAGGCATGATGTCTCCGAGGTTCCAAAAAATAGTCCAAAAAACGGAAAATAACAGAGCCGAGACCCGGTGTTTGTAATGTGTTGAAAATGAAAATGGCGGGGGGTCCCGTTCTGACGTCATCGCTAAAAGACCGATAAACAGAAAGGTGTTTAATTCGCCAAAATTCACCCATTTAGAGTTCGGAAATCGGTTAAAAAAATATATGGTCTTTTTTCTGCACCATCAAGGTATATATTGACGCTTGCATAGGTTTGGTGATAATGTTCACTGCAGCTGGTATTTTATCTTTGGCAGCATAAGTAAAACATTTTTTTTAAAGCAAATTAACAGCACTCATTGGATTGACCAACACAAAATGTTTTCCTTAAATAATTGTGTTCCTGATATCATTGCGGTAGTTTACTGAATATAATTGTATCTCTGTAACTGGTGTCCTGGTAACAAGCGACAATAAGAGTGATATTTTCACATTTCCACCCCCGAATAGCTGGGATTGACCTGCCGCAGGATGTGGAGAATGCAGTGACATGGCCAGAGGTGGTGTTTATTAGAGGCGGGGGCCTTCAGCCTTTCCTCGGCGCAACGTAGAGTCTTGTTGGGATTTTAATTGGCTTGGGATTTTGCCCACTTTTTTCAGAACGTATGTGAGTTGTGTGTGTGTGTGTGTGTGTGTGTATACAAGTGCCCGGCTGCTTGTGTCCACACACACAATGATTGCGAGAGGTCCTAATGATGTTTTTCCGTATGAAAAGCTTTGCCAATAACACGCTCATTAAAATGCCGAGTTTCCTGTCGTCTCCCCGCCGTCCTTTTGTGCTCAATCAATCAATGTGCAATTATATAGCCCTTAATCACCAGTGCCCAAGACGGGCGAGATGAGGGGTGTCCAAACTTTTTCCACTGAGGGCCGCACGCTGAATAATCAAAGCAAGCGGGGGCCATTTATTTTTAAAAACCAATACATCCATCCATTCATTTTCTACCGCTTATTCCCTTTTGGGGTCGCGGTCGGGAGGCGGCGTACACCCTGGACAAGTCGCCACCTCATTAGATTAGATTAGGACAGGGGCGCTCACACTTTTTCTGCAGGCGAGCTACTTTTCAATTGACCAAGTCGAGGAGATCTACCTCATTCCTATTTAACAACACTCAATAAACGTTTGGGAACTGAGGAAACTAATTGTTGAAGCTTTGAAAGTGGAATTCTTTCCCATTCCTGTTTTTATGTAGAGCTTCAGTCGTTCAACAGTCCGGGGTCTCCGCTGTCATATTTTACGCTTCATAATCCATCCATCCATCCATTTTCTACCGCTTATTCCCTTTCGGGGTCGCGGGGGGCGCTGGCGCCTATCTCAGCTACAATCGGGCGGAAGGCAGGGTACACCCTGGACAAGTCGCCACCTCATCGCAGGGCCAACACAGATAGACAGACAACATTCACACTCACATTCACACACTAGGGCCAATTTAGTGTTGCCAATCAACCTATCCCCAGGTGCATGTCTTTGGAAGTGGGAGGAAGCCGGAGTACCCGGAGGGAACCCACGCATTCACGGGGAGAACATGCAAACTCCACACAGAAAGATCCCGAGCCTGGATTTGAACCCAGGACTGCAGGAACTTCGTAATGTGAGGCAGACGCACTAACCCCTCTGCCACCGTGAATGTGCCACACATTTTCGATGGGAGACAGGTCTGGACTGCAGGCGGGCCAGGAAAGTACCCGCACTCTTTTTTTTTACGAAGCCACGCTGTTGTAACACTTGTCTTGCTGAAATAAGCAGGGGCGTCCATGATAACGTTGCTTGGATGACAACATATGTTGCTCCAAAACCTGTATGGACCTTTCAGCTTTAAAGGTGCCTTCACAGATGTGTAAGTTACCCATGCCTTGGGCACTAATACACCCCTATACCATCACGGATGCTGGATTTTGAACTTTGCGCCTATAACAATCCAAATGGTTATTTTCCTCTTTGTTCTGGAGGACAACCACGTCCTCTGTTTCCAAATATAATTTATATTTATTTATTTATGAAAGAGACATTTTTGTTAACAAGTTAATGGTGTTTAATGATAATACAAGCATGTTTAACACACATAGATTCCTTTCTTTCATGAAGACAATAATATAAGTTGGTGTATTACCTGATTCTGATGACTTGCATTGATTGGAATTAGACAGTAATGATGATAACGTCCGCATTTTCAAATGGAGGAAAAAAAAAAAGTTGTCCTTTCTGTCCAATACCACATGAAAGTGGTTGGATTTGGCATCTCATTTGTCCAACTTGCATACTGTTTTTTAAACACTTTGTTATGAGAGTAGCATATGTGTGTGGCCCTTTAATGTCTGGCAGCAGGTGAGTGACGTCAGCGAGTGTGCGGGTGGGCAAGCAAGTGAGAAAGCGGTCGCTGAGGGCGGGGGAGAAATACATTGGCATCAAACTCCGTAGCTTGCTAGCTTGTGCACGCTAGCTTTCTGAGACTCTTATTTTGTTAGCACAGGCAGGATGAAACAGGTCTTTTATGGTGAAGACAGGAACTGTGCTGTCGGTCTTTAGAGTTTTGACAGTAGGTACGGAGTCTCTAGAAATAAAATGTGTTTCTCTGCGTCCGCCCTGTTAGTGATTTTTTTTCTTAAATATGAGCTCGCAGCAGCCAGCGTCATCTCACAAGATCCTCGGGTGCCGAGAATGTCAAACAACTGACGAAAGTGAAGTCTTGGTATGATTGATGATTGCTCATTTTTATGTCGATTTTTTAATGCCTGGCTTGAGATCGACTGACACACCCTCCGAGATCGACCAGTCGATCGCGATCGACGTAATGGGCACCCCTGGATTAGACAGTACTTTATTTATTCCTTCAGGAGAGTTCCTTTAGGAAAATTAAAAATTTCAGCACAATCCCATTCAAGATCAGACAAACATTAGAGGGAGACAGAACTGGATCGCTGACGGGTCTGCCGGCTTCCAGCGCCCCTTACAAATTCGGTGAGATACAGGTAACAAGTGGGGGGGATGGGAGAAAAAATAGAAGATTAAAATAAAATAAAATAAAATAACATTAAAAAATCGGTTTAAGCCTGGGCCCTGGAGAGGGGGTCCAGACTGAGGCCAAGGGGAAAAAAAACAACAACTCATAGCCATAGTAAATAAATAAATAATAAATGGGTTGTACTTGTATAGCGCTTTTCTACCTTCAAGGTACTCAAAGCGCTTTGACACTACTTCCACATTCACCCATTCACACACACATTCTCACACTGATGGAGGGAGCTGCCATGCAAGGCGCCAACCAGCACCCATCAGGAGCAAGGGTGAAGTGTCTTGCTCAGGACACAACGGACGTGACGAGGTTGGTACTAGGTGGGGATTGAACCAAGGACCCTCGGGTTGTGCACAGCCACTCTCCCACTGCGCCACGCCGTCCCTATGTATGCTCCTTCTCTTACAGGAAATTGGTGAAAATCTAATTGCTGACAAATATGCCCAGAATATGAACCCTGACCAGCAGGAGCACTGGGATGCTAGCAACATGGAAAATAAGTAACTCCAAAAAAAATACGTATGTGTCACAGAAATCTAATTTCTTTGTGTTAACATTGTGACAATAGTCACAGCTGGACTGTTGTCTTGTTTTTTTTTTCCTGCTGAAATCAGTTACACTGCTAACAGACTGACGCAAATATGCAAACAAAACACTGGCAAAAACATACAGTTGATGTTTCCACCCCCATGCTTCACAGTAGGCGTGGTGTTCTTGGGATGCAAACCAAAAAGTTCTATTTTGGTTTCATCTGACCACATGACATTCTCCCAATCCTCTGCTGTATCATCCATGTATCCATTTTGGTATAAACTCAACTCGTCGTGTTTGGAGGAAGAAGAATACTGAGTTGCATCCCAAGAACACCATACCTACTGTGAAGCATGGGGGTGGAAACATCATGCTTTTGGGCTGTTTTTCTGCTAAGGGGGACAGGACGACTGATCCTTGTTAAGGAAAGAATGAATTTGAGTCAAAACCTCCTTCCATCAGTGAGAGCTTTGAATGGTTGACCAAATACTTATTTTCCACCTTTTTTTTTTACAATTAAATTCTTAAAAATTCCTATAATGTGAATTCCTGGATTTTTTTTTTTACATTCTGTCTCTCACAGTTGAAGTGTACCTATGATGAAAATTACAGACCTCTGTCATCATTTTAAGTGGGAGAACTTGCACAATCGCTGGCTGACTAAATACTTTTTTGCCCCACTGTATAAATAAACATTGATTGATTGAAACAGCAACTCCGAAAGGTTCCTGAAAAACTAAATCTACCCGGGTAGTTTTTTTCGTGGAAACACAAGAGGAACTTTATTTGGCATGTGGCGCAATGGGGAGAGTGGCCGTGCGCAACCCGAGCGTCCCTGGTTCAATCCCCACCTAGTACCAACCTCGTCACGTCCGTTGTGTCCTGAGCAAGACACTTCACCCTTGCTCCTGATGGGTGCTGGTTGGCGCCTTGCATGGCAGCTCCCTCCATCAGTGTGTGAATGTGTGTGTGAATGGGTAAATGTGGAAGTAGTGTCAAAGCGCTTTGAGTACCTTGAAGGTAGAAAAGCGCTATACAAGTACAACCCATTTAGTATTTATGTGAGAGTCCAGTCCAATAGGGGGCTGGCAGAGGCTGGTTTCCTTTCTCGATGGCGTGCTTCAAACCCCTCCCCCTGGTGTTGACCTCCCGCTCAAAGTTATATTTTGTTTGTTTCTGACGTGAAATGCCACATAAATGTTAATTAAATGTTAACCAAACAGCTTAAGCACAGTAATGTCATCAGGATTCGGAAGTCTTATATTTAGCTGATTTATGACTCCTTCCCCAGAGCCCAATCCTACCTCAAAGCGACATTTCCCCCACTTCCCTGCGTCAAGAAGAGAAGTCGAGTACAAGGCAAAGGAGGTTATACGCCGCAAAGACAATATTCCGCCTGCCTAATTAAAATGAATGTCAGCCCCCCCCCCTGCTGAGGAGTGCATCAATCCCTCCCACCCTCGGCGATACGCCCAGAGTGAGTCGTACCCTGTCACAGTCTGCCAGTCGTGCCATCTTTCTCCAGACTGATGCATCCCCCTGGAAGCTGGACAGACACTGGCGATAATGTTTGCACATCTAATGGCTGCTTTGAGGACGGTCACCTCGCACTAAGGCCAGGCCCGGCACTCTGGGGGAGCCTGAATCCAGACGTGAACGATAACGGCAGTTGTACAAAGTGGCTAGTGGCATTTTTGGAACCGTCTGAGGCTTGAACAGCTGTTGGAAAATCGGTTTACACCGGTAATTGTCAATCTGCTTTGCCTCACGCGGTGGCCTTTTTTGAAACAAAAGACCATATCGGGCCCTCTTGGTGCTGCTTTAATCTGTTTTACTATAAACACATTTGTGAAAGATCAAGTTAGAGTGCCTGCTTTTGGCTTTCTGTGGTTGCTTTAGTGTTGTCTCGATACCAATATTTTGGTACGGGTACCAAAATTATTTTGATATTTTTCGATACTTCTGTATCAATCAATCAATCAATCAATGTTTACTTATATAGCCCTAAATCACTAGTGTCTCAAAGGGCTGCACAAACCACTACGACATCCTCGGTAGGCCCACATAAGGGCAAGGAAAACTCACACCCAGTGGGACGTCGGTGACAATGATGACTATGAGAACCTTGGAGAGGAGGAAAGCAATGGATGTCGAGCGGGTCTAACATGATACTGTGAAAGTTCAATCCATAACGGATCCAACACAGTCGCGAGAGTCCAGTCCAAAGCGGATCCAACACAGCAGCGAGAGTCCCGTTCACAACGGAGCCAGCAGGAAACCATCCCAAGCGGAGGCGGATCAGCAGCGCAGAGATGTCCCCAGCCGATACACAGGCCAGCAGTACATGGCCACCGGATCGGACCGGACCCCCTCCACAAGGGAGAGTGGGACATAGGAGAAAAAGAAAAGAAACGGCAGATCAACTGGTCTGAAAAGGGAGTCTATTTAAAGGCTAGAGTATACAAATGATCCTTTGTATTCATGATACTTCCTGAATATATTTTACACCCCCGCCCACCAACCCCGCCCACCTTACCGACGCACAGGGGGGTGGTGGGGTTTGCTGCTAGGGTTGTATAAAATAGTCAGGAAGTGTCATGAATACAAAGGATTATGGGTATTTTTTGTGTTGCGTTTATGTTGTGTTACTGTGAGGATGTTCTCCCGAAATGTGTTTGTTGTTCTTAATTGGTGTGGCTTCACAGCGTGGCGCATATTACTAAGAGTGTTAAAATTGTTTATATCACAACCATTAGTGTACTCTGTGTCACCCAGTATGCCTTGCAGTCGTGTGAATGTTGCCGCGGAAGCCACACACAACATGATGCTGGACTGGCAAGCAGATCGTACATGTTGCAGTAGGTGACAAAGCCAATGGCTTCATAGCACGCCCTAATACTTATTCTCTGGGTGACTGCCAGCAGTCATTCAGGAGAAAAATAGCGCCTCTTTTTGTCTTCTTCGCTTACTGACACGGGTCTTAAATGGCTCTTTGAATGGCAAAGGATACCGATCCCAGAACCATGCATATCAAATATTTCCGGATGGTTCAACCGCTACCCTCCATCCTTCCATCCATCTTCTTCCGCTTATCCGAGGTCGGGTCGTGGGGGCAACAGCCTAAGCAGGGAAACCCAGACTTCCCTCTCCCCAGCCACTTCGTCTAGTTCTTCCCGGGTGATCCCGAGGCGTTCCCAGGCCAGCTGGGAGACATAGTCTTCCCAACGTGTCCTGGGTCTACCGGTTGGACGTGCCCTAAACACCTCCCTAGGGAGGCGTTCGGGTGGCATCCTGACCAGATGCCCGAGCCACCTCATCTGGCTCCTCTCGATGTGGAGGAGCAGCGGCTTTACTTTGAGTTCCTCCCGGATGGCAGAGCTTTTCACCCTATCTCTAAGGGAGAGCCCCGCCACACGGTGGAGGAAACTCATTTGGGCCGCTTGTACCCGTGATCTTATCCTTTTGGTCATGACCCAAAGCTCATGACCATAGGTGAGGATGGGAACGTAGATCGACCGGTAAATTGAGAGCTTTGCCTTCCGGCTCAGCTCCTTCTTCACCACAACGGATCGATACAACGTCCGCATTACTGAAGACGCCGCACCGATCCGCCTGTCGATCTCACGATCCACTCTTCCCTCACTCGTGAACAAGACTCCTAGGTACTTGAACTCCTCCACTTGGGGCAGGGTCTCTTCCCCAACCCGGAGATGGCATTCCACCCTTTTCCGGGCGAGAACCATGGACTCGGACTTGGAGATGCCACCCGCCACCCGCCCAAATCTAATAAAAACCTATTTTTTCGTCATGTTAACCGCCCGACCCGCGGTTTATCCGCGGACTTCGCGGATGAGACCGCAAACCGCGCATCTCTATTCTAGACATAGAAGTAATCATCAACTTAAAGTGTCCTCTTTGGGGATTGTAATAGAGATCCATCTGGATTCATGAACTTAATTCTAAACATTTCTTCACAAAAAAAAGAAATCTTTAACATCAATATTTATGGAACATGTCCACAAAAACGTCTATCTGTCTACACTGAATATTGCATTGTTGCATTTCTTTTCACAGTTTATGAACTTACATTCATATTTTGTTGAAGTATGTTTCAATAAATATATTTATATAGGATTTTTGAATTGTTGCTATTTTTGGAATATTAAAAAAAAATTTCACGTACCCCTTGGCGTACCTTCAAGTACCCTCAGGGGTACGCGTACCCCCATTTGAGAACCACTGGGTTAACCTATATATTGCAATTGTTTTTTTTGTTTTTTTTAACTTTCGTCTTGTGTTAGGGTCAGCACCGACCCGTTTTTTTTTTAAATGCATAAAAGGGGCGGTTAAGCTCGGTTGGTAGAGTGGCCGTGCCAGCAACTTGAGGGTTGCAGGTTCGATTCCCGCTTCCGCCATCCTAGTCCCTGCCGTTGTGTCCTTGGGCAAGACACTTTACCCACCTGCTGCCAGTGCCACCAACACTGGTTTAAATGTAACTTAGATATTGGGTTTCACTATGTAAAGCGCTTTGAGTCACTAGAGAAAAAGCGCTATATAAATATGATTCACTTCACTTCAAAAGAACCACATAAATTTATTTTTATGCATCAAGGCTTTTTGACTTTGTCAGGAACCTCTCTTTCAACAAAATAAAACTTGTTTTTTTTTGTTTCACTAAATTATAAAATGCTCTGGTTGAAATTATGACATTGGTGTTGTTAGGGTCGGTTTCGACCCAGTTATAAAAGTAAGACTATAAAGCACTAAGTAGAGCCAAAACTGAACACACTGACAGCCAGCTCCTCTCCCAATCATGTGAGCTTTAGTGGATTCTCATTTTACCTTGTTATCCAGTACAAAAACAAACAAAATGTATGTGGTTCTTTTATGCATTTAAAAACTAAAATGTCCAGACATTTGAGGTCAATTCAGTTGTTACTATGTTAAAATTATTAAAATGAAAAAATACATAAAACAAATGTATTTAAGAGATGTGTTCTAACACCCCTCAGTAATGGTCAGGTAACACAACAACCTTTTTTTTTATTCATACGATTCTCTTGAGGTTCGTTTTACCATTTTTTTTCAATTGAAATCGAGAGGTATACTGACAAAAAAAAAGGCCCAATGGCCCACACAAAAAATATTAAAACCAATATTTTCATGGATAAGGAAACCTAACGAGGTAACCAAGAGATGAGAAACAAATTGGATGATAGATAATTGTTTTTAGTGTATTTTACAGCTGATTTAAGACATGGGTCAAAACCGACCCGTTAACATAAGAGATGGTAACAGAAAGCTAACACAAGACGAAGGTTAAACAATTAAAAATACTGACAATCGGTGCACATTGAAGTGAAATGAAAGCGTGACACAGACCTGACAAAACCTTCTCCTTGAGGCCGGGGGACTGAAGGCAAGGTCTAATTTCCCCATCCTCAATAGAGCACGGCCGCCTGCTGGGTTGGAGCGCTCATGCAGATGGATGGATGAAAATGTGAATGGTTTAGTGCTCTTAAGTTAATGATCTCAGTGCATGTTACAATACAGTAGCTGCTGCAGGGGTCCCGGGCTGAAATAATGACTTGAAGAACCCAAAAGACATGCGTTAATGGTAATAACTGTCAGTCCTCGTCGCCCGTCAGCGCTCGCGTCCTCCTAATTTAGGATTAATTCATGCTGTGCTCTCGCTAGCCCTCTGAGCTGCTCGGTATTGCCTTTTTTCTCCCCCGACACAAAGAGGCTTGGGTTTGCCTCATTTCTGCCTTTAAAATTTATTTTTTTTAAATGCAGCTCTTAGTCGTTTCACCTCTAACTTTAGTGTTGTCACATGTACAGTGGGGCCAAAAAGTATTTAGTCAGCCACCGATTGTGCAAGTTCTCCCACTTAAAAATAATGACAGAGGTCTGTAATGTTCATCATAGGTACACTTCAACTGTGAAAGACAGTATTTTAAAGAATTTATTTGTAAATTAAGGTGGAAAATAAGTATTTGGTCAATAACAAAAATTAAACTCAATACTTTGTTGGCAATAACAAAGGTCAAATGATTACTATAGGTCTTTACCAGGTTTGTACACACACAGTAGCTGTTCCTCTATGCAGATATTCTCGAGAGCAGTGATGTTTTGGGGCTGTCGCCGAGCAACACGGACTTTCAACTCCCTCCACAGATTTTCTATGGACTGACTTTCTGAAGACTGGCTAGGCCACTCCAGGACTTTCAAATCCCCACTTCCTAATCACTGCCGTTGTGTCCTTGGGCAAGACACTTTACCCACCTGCTCCCAGTGACCACCCACACTGGTTTAAATGTAACTTAGATATTGGGTTTCACTGTGTAAAGCGCTTTGAGTCACTGGAGAAAAGCGCTATATAAATATAATTCACTTCACTTCAATTCACTTCAAATGCTTCTTACGGAGCCACTCCTTTGTTGCCCGGGCGGTGTGTTTAGGATCATTGTCATGCTGGAAGACCCAGCCACGTTTCATCTTCAAAGCTCTCACTGATGGAAGGAGGTTTTGGCTTAAAATCTCACGATACATGGCCCCATTCATTCTTTCCTTAACACGGATCAGTCGTCCTGTCCCCTTAGCAGAAAAACAGCCCCAAAGCATGATGTTTCCACCCCCATGCTTCACAGTAGGTATGGTGTTCTTGGGATGCAACTCAGTATTCTTCTTCCTCCAAACACGACCA
>NC_084616.1:73580580-73595580 GCF_033978795.1 Nerophis ophidion | reverse complement strand
CCTCTCTCAAATTTATGGGGAAGTCGTCGCTTTCTCGGTCCGAATCGCTCTCGCTGCTGGCGGCCATGATTGTAAACAATGTTCAGATGTGAGGAGTTCCACAACCCGTGACGTCACGCGCACATCGTCTGCTACTTCCGGTACAGGCAAGGCTTTTTTATGAGCGACCAAAAGTTGCGAACTTTATCGTGGATGTTCTCTACTAAATCCTTTCAGCAAAAATATGGCAATATCGCCAAATGATCAAGTATGACACATAGAATGGACCTGCTATCCCCGTTTATCTCATTTCAGTAGGCCTTTAAAGGGGAACATTATCACAATTTCAAAAGGGTTAAAAACAATAAAAATCAGTTCCCAGCGGCTTGTTGTATTTTTTGAATTTTTTTTCAAAATTTTACCGGTCCCGGAATATCCCTAAATAAAGCTTTAAAGTGCCTTATTTCCGCTATCTTCGAAACCACTATCCATTTCCCTGTGACGTCATACAGTGCTGCCAATACAAACAACATGGCGGTTACCACAGCAAGATATAGCGACATTAGCTCGGATTCAGACTCTGATTTCAGCGGCTTAAGCGATTCAACAGATTACGCATGTATTGAAACAGATGGTCGGAGTATGGAGGCAGATAGCCAAAACGAAATAGAAGAAGAAATTGAAGCTATTGAGCGAATAGCTATTGACGCTATTCGGCCATAGCGTGGGTGTACCTAATGACGTGTCCCATAGCATGGCTGCCTTATTAGCATCACCGGTTAAATGTGCGGACCAAACGATCAGGACTTTTGCATCTTGTGACACTGGAGCAACTTAAATCCGTCGATTGGTAAGTGTTTGTTTCGCATTAAATGTGGTTATCTAGTTTCAAATGTACATACAGCTAGCGTAAATAGCATGTTAGCATCGATTAGCTGGCAGTCATGCCGTGACCAAATAGGTCTGATTAGCACATAAGTCAACAACATCAACAAAACTCACCTTTGTGATTTTGTGGACTTAATCGTTGCAAATGCATCTGCAGGTTATCCATACATCTCCGTGCCATGTCTGTCTTAGCATCGCCGGTAAAATGTGGAGACACTTTGGTACATTCAATGGGGGTCTGGCGGCAGATTTCTTGCCAGTGGTGCAACTTGAATCCCTCCCTGTTAGTGTTGTTACACCCTCCGACAACACACCGACGAGGCATGATGTCTCCAAAGATAAAAAAAAATAGTCGAAAAAACGGAAAATAACAGAGCTGAGACCCGGTGTTTGTAATGTGTTGAAAATGAAAAGGGCGGGTGTGTTACGTCGGAGACGTCACGTTCTGACGTCATCACCTCCAGCGCGATAAGCAGAAAGGTGTTTAATTCGCCAAAATTCACCCATTTAGAGTTCGGAAATCGGTTAAAAAAATAGATGGTCTTTTTTCTGCACCATCAAGGTATATATTGACGTTTACATAGGTCTGGTGATAATGTTCTCTTTAAGCGAAGCAACAGATTACGCATGTATTGAAACAGATGGTCGGAGTATGGAGGCAGATAGCGAAAACGAAATTGAAGAAGAAATTGAAGCTATTGAGCGAATAGCTATTGACGCTATTCGGCCATAGCGTGGGTGTACCGAATGAAGTGTCCCATAGCATGGCTGCCTTATTAGCATCGCCGGTAAAATGTGCGGACCAAACGATCAGGACTTTCGCATCTTGTGACACTGGAGCAACTTAAATCCGTCGATTGGTAAGTGTTTGTTTCGCATTAAATGTGGGTATCTAGTTTCAAATGTATATACAGCTAGCGTAAATAGCATGTTAGCATCGATTAGCTGGCAGTCATGCCGTGACCAAATATGTCTGATTAGCACATAAGTCAACAACATCAACAAAACTCACCTTTGTGATTTCGTTGACTTAATCGTTGCAAATGCATCTGCAGGTTATCCATACATCTCTGTGCCATGTCTGTCTTAGCATCGCCGGTCAAATGTGGAGACACTTTGGTACATTCAATGGGGGTCTGGCGGCAGATTTCTTGCCAGTGGTGCAACTTGAATCCCTCCCTGTTAGTGTTGTTACACCCTCCGACAACACACCGACGAGGCGTGATGTCTCCAAAGTTCCCCAAAAATAGTCGAAAAAACGGAAAATAACAGAGCTGAGACCCGGTGTTTGTAATGTGTTGAAAATGAAAAGGGCGGGTGTATTACCTCGGCGACGTCACATTCTGACGTCATCACCTCCAGCGCGATAAGCAGAAAGGTGTTTAATTCGCCAAAATTCACCCATTTAGAGTTCGGAAATCGGTTAAAAAAATAGATGGTCTTTTTTCTGCACCATCAAGTTATATATTGACGTTTACATAGGTCTGCTGATAATGTTCTCTTTAAGCGAAGCAACAGATTACGCATGTATTGAAACAGATGGTCGGAGTATGGAGGCAGATAGCGAAAACGAAATTGAAGAAGAAATTGAAGCTATTGAGCGAATAGCTATTGACGCTATTCGGCCATAGCGTGGGTGTACCGAATGAAGTGTCCCATAGCATGGCTGCCTTATTAGCATCACCGGTAAAATGTGCGGACCAAACGATCAGGACTTTCGCATCTTGTGACACTGGAGCAACTTAAATCCGTCGATTGGTAAGTGTTTGTTTCGCATTAAAAGTGGGTATCTAGTTTCAAATGTACATATAGCTAGCGTAAATAGCATGTTAGCATCGATTAGCTGGCAGTCATGCCGCGACCAAATAGGTCTGATTAGCACATAAGTCAACAACATCAACAAAACTCACCTTTGTGATTTCGTTGACTTAATCGTTGCAAATGCATCTGCAGGTTATCCATACATCTCTGTGCCATGTCCGTCTTAGCATCGCCGGTCAAATGTGGAGACACTTTGGTACATTCAATGGGGGTCTGGCGGCAGAGTTCTTGCCAGTGGTGCAACTTGAATCCCTCCCTGTTAGTGTTGTTACACCCTCCGACAACACACCGTCGAGGCATGATGTCTCCAAGGTTCCAAAAAATTGTCGAAAAAACGGAAAATAACAGAGCTGAGACCCGGTGTTTGTGATGTGAAAATGAATATGGCGGGTGTGTTACCTCGGTGACGTCACGTTCTGACGTCATCGCAAAAAGACCGATAAACAGAAAGCTGTTTAATTTGCCAAAATTCACCCATTTAGAGTTCGGAAATCGGTTAAAAAAATACATGGTCTTTTTTCTGCAACATCAAGTTATATATTGACGTTTACATAGGTCTGCTGATAATGTTCCCCTTTAAGGAAAGACTGGAGACTCTATCACTTTTTAAGGTGAAACCTCCTGGCCAACATGTGCGAGGTTCATGTTCCAACTTCTTACAACTCTGTAGGTTGCATGGTTTCCGTACCACGATGCCATTCAACACCTCCTCCACTCTCAGAAATGTGTATTGTCCACCAGTAGCCTTAATGTGACTCAGAACGTGCTTGCATGTGAATTAAATCCTAGCTTTTGAATAAAACTCTCATCCATGTTTGTTTACTGAAAACCACCAGCAAAGAGTCCCTCTGAGATGGTCTTAATCCTGTTGTTTAATACCCCAAGCTCCTGCAGCTTCACACAGTTCATATGTAGATCACATCATTCCCAAGTCTAAAATAAGTGGTGCCGCTACCAGCTTTAGGTCTCTACAGCATTGTCTTTCTTATCCCGTGTAGAATTCCACTGCTTTTGAGAGAATTTTGTTCTCAGTCATGGCTGTGCATGGAACGTGTGTTTGAAGGATGTTATGATGGGCTCACAGCTTTCATTGTCGGTGTTAAACATGAAGCCCTGCTCCTATTCAGACGATTGGGATGTAATTGAACGCTTGTGAGAAGTAGAGGACCGATAAAAGCTCTCTCCAAGGCTGTAGGCAAGCACGTAGGAAAAGAGTCTCTCGTCGGTGCTTTGTCTTTCCGATTCTCTCCGAGCTCAGCCAGCGTTTCTGCCCCCGAACACCACCTACACAGCACCGTTTTCATTGAATAATACAAGAACAATGTGTTCGGCAGTCAGGTTGCTTTCACTTTCTTTTTTGCTTAGCACAGACATGTTCGAAACACGGGTTGGATCAATCTCCTTATGCTTATCGTCTTCACACTGAGTGTTTCCTCCCTGTGTCATGAAGTTTTTTTATTTGGATCATTTTGCAAACTAGTGAGGTCACGAATACACCATGTCATTGACTTAAAGGGGAACATTATCACAATTTCAAAAGGGTTAAAAACGATAAAAATCAGTTCCCAGTGGCTTGTTGTATTTTTTTAAAAATTTTACCGGTCCCGGAATATCCCTAAATAAAGCTTTAAAGTGCCTTATTTTCGCTATCTTCGAAACCACTATCCATTTCCCTGTGACGTCACACAGTGCTGCCAATGTAAACAAACAATGGGAATACCACAGCAAGATATAGCGACATTAGCTCGGATTCAAACTCGGATTTCAGCGGTTTAAGCGATTCAACAGAACACGCATGTATTGAAACGGATGGTTGGAGTATGAAAGTATTGAACAAGAAACTGAAGCTATTGAGCGAATAGCTATTGATGCTATTCATAGCCAAAGCATGGCCGAATAGCTGCGTTAGCATCGCTGGTAAAAATGTGCGGACCAAACGATCAGGACTTTCGCATTTTGTGATAATGGAGCAACTTAAATCCGTCGATTGGTAAGTGTTTTTTTTTCGCATAAAATGTGGGTGGAAGGAAACGTAATATAGTTGCAAATGCATCTGCAGGTTATCCATACATTTCTGTGCCATGTCTGCTTCAGCACCGCCGGTAAATAGCATGTTAGCATCGATTAGCTAGCAGTCACGCCGCGACCAAATATGTCTGATTAGCACATAAGTCAACATCAACAAAACTCACCTTTGTGGTTTCGTTGACTTTATCATTGCAAATGCATCTGCAGGTTATCCATACATCTCTGTGCCATGTCTGTCATCGCCGGTAAATAGCATGTTAGCATCGATTAGCATAGCATGTTAGCATCGATTAGCTGGCAGTCACGCCGCGACCAAATATGTCTGATTAGCACATAAGTCAACATCAACAAAACTCACCTTTGTGATTTCGTTGACTTTATCGTTGCAAATGCATCTGCAGGTTATCCATACATCTCTGTGCCATGTCTGTCATCGCCGGTAAAATGTGCAAAATGGGGTCTGGCGGAAGGCACATTTAATGGGGGTCTGGCGGCAGACACTTTGGCATCTTCGGGCCAGTGGTGCAACTTGAATCCCTCCCTGTTAGTGTTGTTACCCTCTGACAACACACCGACAAGTCATGATGTCTCCAAAGTTCCAAAAAAATAGTCGAAAAAACGGAAAGTAACAGAGCTGAGACCCGGTGTTTGTAATGCGTTGAAAATGAAAATGTTGGCTGTATTACCTCGGAGACGTCACGTTCTGACGTCATCGCTAAAAGACCGATAAACAGAAAGGCGTTTAATTCGCCAAAATTCACCCATTTAGAGTTCGGAAATCGGTTAAAAAAAATATATGGTCTTTTTTCTGCACCATCAAGGTATATATTGACGCTTACATAGGTCTGCTGATAATGTTCCCCTTTAAAGAGCCTTTATTCATTCCAAACTAAGGCGCTGAACAACACGGTGCTTGACTGCTGTCTGTTTTTAACGTCCGCGGTATATTCCTCGAGTTAGAATTGAATGAAAAGAGCTGTGGTTATGCTACTTGGGAGGTCCAATTATAGTCTGAAACAAACAAGCTCTCCAGAGGAATTGAATATTGATCTGCGTTCACCACGACTTAATTTGTGTGAAGCTCAGAAGAGCCTCATCAGAGGTAAACAAAATAAGAGCTTCTCAATCTTGGTGACAGTACTCCAGCTAGCATCTGTGGAGTTGCCATGGAGACCCTGGATCCTATTCTTCAGTGGTCGAGAGCAGAGGTTTTCAAAGTGTGGCACTGATAACCCAGTACCTCTCGTACTCCCCCGGAAAAATTATATTTTGCAGCATATTTTGTTGTTGTCTGCTCAGGCCAGACTATCTTTCATATGAAATGTGACTGATGAAAATGAAAAAATAGTCAAAAACTGACAATAACGTATGCAGTTACATACCTCATAGCAAAGGACATACACAGTTCGATTTCCTATAATGCAGTTAATTTTTATTTTACCGATGTTGAAATATCTTGTGACATCATGCACAAAAGTGCACTTTTATTTGTTTTCAACTATTCTAGTGGCGTTCTGTACAAAAAGTGGACTTTAAATTAGTGTTGTTTTGATATGTCATCTTAGTGACATCATGCACAAAAGTGCACTCATAGCTCGTTTTAAAATCTTGCACTTTTTGTTTTGGAAATGACATGAATGTTTGTGCCACTGCTTAATAACTGTTTGATAAATACAGTTTTGGTAAATGGACTTAGTTGTGATTTCCCTCCCTGCATGAAATTAGCTCGGTTGGTAGAGCGGCCGTGCCAGCAACTTGAGGGTTGCAGGTTCGATTCCCGCTTCCGCCATCCTAGTCCCTGCCGTTGTGTCCTTGGGCAAGACACTTTACCCACCTGCTCCCAGTGCCACCCACACTGGTTTAAATGTTACTTAGATATTGGGTTTCACAATGTAAAAGCGCTTTGAGTCACTAGAGAAAAAGCGCTATATAAATATAATTCACTTCACATGTTGTATCGTGACGTGGCCTAAAAATATCGAGATATTAATAAAATGCCGTATCGCCCAGCCCTATTTTGCAGCATATTTTGTTGTCTGCTCAGGCCAGACTATATTTTATATTAATTGTGACTGATAGTCAAAATGAAAAAATAGTCAAAAACAGAACCTACCTCACAGCGAAGGACATACACAGTTTGATTTCCTATAATGCAGTTCGTTTTTATTTTACCGTTGTTGAAATATCTTGTGACATCATGCACAAAAGTGCACTTTTATTTGTTTTCAACTATTCTAGTGGCGTTCTGTACAAAAAGTGGACTTTAAATTAGTGTTGTTTTGATACGTCATCTTAGTGACATCATGCACAAAAGTGCACTCATAGCTCGTTTTAAAATCTTGCACTTTTTGTTTTGGAAATGACATGAATGTTTGTGCCACTGCTTAATAACTGTTTGATAAATACAGTTTTGGTAAATGGACTTAGTTCTGATTTCCCTCCCTGCATGAAAATGTCAAATTAGCATTTATTAATGCAGTATGAAGAAGAATGTAGACACAAAGGATCATCATACTGCTGTGATTATATGCATCAAGTGTTCATTCAAGGCTAAGGCAAAATATCGAAATATATCTGTGGGGTGGTATAGAGGGTTGCAAGTTTGAATCCCGCTTCCGCCATTCTAGTCACTGCCATTGTGTTCTTGGGCAAGACACTTTACACACCTGCTCCCAGTGCCACCCACACTGGTTTAAATGTTACTTAGATATTGGGTTTCACAATGTAAAAGCGCTTTGAGTCACTAGAGAAAAGCGCTATATAAATATAATTCACTTCACTTCACATTCAAAGCTCAGGCAAAATATCGAAATATATCATGATCGTGACATGGCCTAAACATATCGAGATATTAATAAAATGCCATATCGCCCAGCCCTATTTTGCAGCATATTTTGTTGTCTGCTCAGGCCAGACTATATTTTATATTAATTGTGACTGATAGGCAAAATGAAAAAAATAGTCAAAAACAGAACCTACCTCATAGCGAAGGACATACACAGTTTGATTTCCTATAATGCAGTTCGTTTTTATTTTACCGTTGTTGAAATATCTTGTGACATCATGCACAAAAGTGCACTTTTATTTGTTTTAAACTATTCTAGTGGCATTTTGTACAAAAATTGGACTTTAATTTAGTGTTGTTTTGATATGTCATCTTAGTGACATCATGCACAAAAGTGCACTCATAGCTCGTTTTAAAATCTTGCACTTTCTGTTTTGGAAATGACATGAATGTTTGTGCCACTGTTTAATAACTGTTTTGGTAAATTGACTTAGTTGTGATTTCCCTCCCTGCATGAAATTAGCTCGGTTGGTAGAGCGGCCGTGCCAGCAACTTGAGGGTTGCAGGTTCGATTCCCGCTTCCGCCATCCTAGTCAATGCCGTTGTGTCCTTGGGCAAGACACTTTACCCACCTGCTCCCAGTGCCACCCACACTGGTTTAAATGTTACTTAGATATTGGGTTTCACAATGTAAAAGCGCTTTGAGTCACTAGAGAAAAAGCGCTATATAAATATAATTCACTTCACATGTTGTATCGTGACGTGGCCTAAAAATATCGAGATATTAATAAAATGCCGTATCGCCCAGCCCTATTTTGCAGCATATTTTGTTGTCTGCTCAGGCCAGACTATATTTTATATTAATTGTGACTGATAGTCAAAATGAAAAAATAGTCAAAAACAGAACCTACCTCATAGCGAAGGACTTTCCCCATTTTGATTTCCTATAATGCAGTTCGTTTTTATTTTACCGTTGTTGAAATATCTTGTGACATCATGCACAGAAGTGCACTTTTATTTGTTTTCAACTATTCTAGTGGCGTTCTGTACAAAAAGTGGACTTTAAATTAGTGTTGTTTTGATATGTCATCTTAGTGACATCATGCACAAAAGTGCACTCATAGCTCGTTTTAAAATCTTGCACTTTTTGTTTTGGAAATGACATGAATGTTTGTGCCACTGCTTAATAACTGTTTGATAAATGCAGTTTTGGTAAATGGACTTAGTTGTGATTTCCCTCCCTGCATGAAATTAGCTCGGTTGGTAGAGCGGCCGTGCCAGCAACTTGAGGGTTGCAGGTTCGATTCCCGCTTCCGCCATCCTAGTCAATGCCGTTGTGTCCTTGGGCAAGAGACTTTAGCCACCTGCTCCCAGTGCCACCCACACTGGTTTAAATGTTACTTAGATATTGGGTTTCACAATGTAAAAGCGCTTTGAGTCACTAGAGAAAAGCGCTATATAAATATAATTCACTTCACATGTTGTATCGTGACATGGCCTAAAAATATCGAGATATTAATAAAATGCTGTATCGCCCAGCCCTATTTTGCAGCATAATTTGTTGTCTGCTCAGGCCAGACTATATTTCACATTAATTGTGACTGATAGTCAAAATGAAAAAATAGTCAAAAACAGAACCTACCTCATAGCGAAGGACATACACAGTTTGATTTCCTATAATGCAGTTAATTTTTTTTTTTACCGTTGTTGAAATATCTTGTGTGACATCATGCACAAAAGTGCACTTTTATTTATTTTAAAATATTGCTGTGTCGTTCTGTACAAAAAAGTGCACTTTAATTTAGTGTTGTTTTGATACGTCATCTCTCAGGGCGTGGATTATGGGGTGTTTGTTTTCCCGAGATGCAAGAATAGAAGTGGACATGGCGTGAAGGGAAGGACATAATTTAATTTTACTATAAAACAGGTACAAAGGGTGGAAACAAAAGGCGCGCACAAGGCGGAGAACAAACTTGGCTATGAAAACAATAAACTAGCACCTAGGGAAAAAGCTATGGACATGAGAACAAAAACCCTTACTGTGACAGGAAAATAGACAAAACTCAATTGGCATGGAACTATGGTAGCATAGGTGGCAGAAGTCCAACAGAGTTAATGTGGCCACAGCGACCAACAGAAAAAGACAGGCTTTAAATAACAGTGACGTGATTGGTGACAGGCGTGTGATTCCAAATGTGGAACAGGTGAAACTAATGGGTAACCATGGAAACAAGACAAGGGAGTGAAAAAGCAGGAACTAAAAAGAGTCCAAAAACCGAACAGAACATAACTTAAACAAAACCTGATCCCAGACATGACATCATCTCAGTGACATCATGCACAAAAGTGCACTCATGGCTTGTTTTAAAATGTATCAGACAATCTTCCACTTTCAGTTTTGGGAAGGACATGAATGTTTGTGCCACTGCTTAATAACTGTTTAATAAATACAGTTTTGGTCAATTGACTTAGTTGTGATTTCCCTCTCTGCATGAAAGTTTAAAATGAGCATATATTAAAGGCTTACTGAAATGAGATTTTCTTATTTAAACGGGGATAGCAGGTCCATTCTATGTGTCATACTTGATCATTTCGCGATATTGCCATATTTTTGCTGAAAGGATTTAGTAGAGAACATCGACGATATAGTTTGCAACTTTTGGTTGCTAATAAAAAAGCTTTGCCTGTACCGGAAGTAGCAGACGATGTGCGCGTGACGTCACGGGTTGTAGAGCTCCTCCTATCCTCACATTGTTTACAATCATGGCCACCAGCAGCTAGAGTGATTCGGGCCGAGAAAGCGACAATTTCCCCATTGATTGGAGCCACGATGAGACATTTGTGGATGAGGATAGTGAGAGTGAAGGACTAGAAGAAAAAACAATTCAATAAAAAAAGGCGAGGGAAGTGGGAGCGATTCAGATGTTATTAGACACATTTACTAGGATAATTCAGGAAAATCCCTTATCTGCTAATTGTTTTACTAGTGTTTTAGTGAGATTATATAGTCATACCTGAAAGTCGGAGGGGTGTGGTGACCGCCAGTGTCTCTGAGGGAAGCCACGGAGGAGCCAAGAAAGTCGCATCTGCCTCGTTGACAGCTGCAGGAGGAACTACACAAGTTCCGCCCAGCCCTAGGTCAGTGTGATACATTTTGTAGAATAGAGCACCGTTTATTTTGTAACAGCCTCGTGACCCCAGGAGGGAGAAGCTGTAGAAAATGGATGGCTGGCGAGTGGCATACCATATTTACTGTACGCCATCCATCCATCTTCTTCCGCTTATCCGAGGTCGGGTCGCGGGGGCAGCAGCCTAAGCAGGGAAGCCCAGACTTCCCTCTCCCCAGCCACTTCGTCTAGATCAGGGGTGTCAAACTCAAACACAGAGTGGGCCAAAATTTAAAACCGAACAAAGCCGCGGGCCGAGGTTGAACAAATTAACCTTTTAATAGGGACCCAAACAAGTTTTTCATTAAATATTGAACAAGCAAGGCTTATATAACTTTATAGTGACATGCAAAATCGAGTTTCAAATAATAATAATAATTAAAAAATATTAATGGCATATCATATAAAATTTAAATAAAAATTGAATGCCTCTTTTCGGCGATGGGGTTGAGGTGGACGGGGTTTGGTGATAGCGGGGGGTGTATATTGTAGCGTCACGGAAGAGTTAGTGCTGCAAGGCGTTCTGGGTATTTGTTCTGTTGTGTTTAAGTTGTGTTACAGTGCGGATGTTCTCCCGGAATATGTCATTCTTGTTTGGTGTGGGTTCACAGTGTGGCGCATATTTGTAACAGTGTTAAAGTTGTTTATACGGCCACCCTCAGTGTGACCTGTATGGCTGTTGACCAAGTATGCCTTGCATTCACTTGTGTGCGTGTATAAGCCGCATATATTATGTGACTGGGCCGGCACGCTGTTTGTATGGAGGAAAAGCGGACGTGGAGACAGGTTGTAGAGAACGCCAAAGGCAGTGCTTTTAAAGCCCCCCCCCAATGTTGTTGTCCCGGATGAAATTCGGGAGGGGCACTGAACTTCGGGAGTCTCCTGGGAAAATCGGGAGGGTTGGCAAGTAAGAGTTTTAGCGGTGAATGCGGTGTTAGAGCGGCGGGCCAGCTCTAATGTTAATTTGATATTGCCTCAAGGGCCAAGTGAATTTACACGGCCGGCCAAATTCGGCCCGCGGGCCGGAGTTTGACACCCCTGGTCTAGCTCTTCCCGGGGGATCCCGAGGCGTTCCCAGGCCAGCCGGGAGACATAGTCTTCCCAACGTGTCCTGGGTCTTCCCCGTGGCCTCCTACCGGCTGGACGTGCCCTAAACACCTCCCTAGGGAGCCGTTCAGGTGGAATCCTGACCAAATTCCCGGACCACCTCATCTGGCTCCTCTCGATGTGGAGGAGCAGTGGCTTTACTTCGAGTTCCTGCCGGATGACAGAGCTTCTCACCCTATCTCTAAGGGAGAGCCCCGCCACACGGTGGAGGAAACTCATTTCGGCCGCTTGTACCCGTGATCTTATCCTTTCGGTCATGACCCAAAGCTCATGACCATAGGTGAGGATGGGAACGTAGATCGATCGGTAAATTGAGAGCTTTGCCTTCCGGCTCAGCTCTTTCTTCCCCACAACGGATCGATACAACGTCCGCATTACTGAAGACGCCGCACCGATCCGCCTGTCGATCTCACGATCCACTCTTCCCCAACTCGTGAACAAGACTCCGAGGTATTTAAACTCCTCCACTTGGGGCAGGGTCTCGGAGATGGCACCCCACCCTTTTCCGGGCGAGAACCATGGACTCGGACTTGGAGGTGCTGATTCTCATTCCGGTCGCTTCACACTCGGCTGCGAACCGATCCAGTGAGAACTGAAGATCCCGGTCAGATGAAGCCATCAGGACCACATCATCTGCAAAAAGCAGAGACCCAATCCTGCGGTCACCAAACCTGAACCCCTCAACGCCTTGACTGCACCTAGAAATTCTGTCCGTAAAAGTTATGAACAGAATCGGTGACAAAGGGCAGCCTTGGCGGAGTCCAACCCTCACTGGAAACGTGTCCGACTTACTGCCAGCAATGCGGAACAAGCTCTGGCACTGATCATACAGGGAGCGGACCGCCACAATAAGACAGTCCGGTACCCCATACTCTCTGAGCACTCCCCACAGGACTTCCCGAGGGACACGGTCGAATGCCTTCTCCAAGTCCACAAAGCACATGTAGACTGGTTGGGCAAACTCCCATGCACCCTCAAGAACCCTGCCCAGAGTATAGAGCTGGTCCACAGTTCCACGACCAGGACGCAAACCACACTGTTCCTCCTGAATCCGAGGTTCGACTATCCGACGTAGCCTCCTCTCCAGTACACCTGAATAAACCTTACCGGGAAGGCTGAGGAGTGTGATCCCACGATAGTTGGAACACACCCTCCGGTCCCCCTTCTTAAAGAGAGGGACCACCACCCCGGTCTGCCAATCCAGAGGTACCGCCCCCGATGTCCACGCGATGCTGCAGAGTTCTTTCTGTAAACTGTTTTGACACAATTAAATGCTTCTCATTGAATTGTTGAGCCATTCTCGCGCTATTAGCTGATGTTGTCTCCTTCCAATCGCCGGCAAAGAGGATGTGTGTCAGTGTGTGAGATGTGTGAGAGGCCACAGCTCACCCAAAACGGCGAGAAACAACACTTATTTTGCTCCTGGGGAGAATATAAACATGCACTTCAAGTTCTTCCTAGGGAGTTCAATTAGAAATGCATGGTTGCTGGCATAGCTCTATACTCTCGGCAGGGTTCTTGAGGGTGCATGGGAGTTTGCCCAACCAGTCTACATGTGCTTTGTGGACTTGGAGAAGGCATTCGACCGTGTCCCTCGGGAAGTCCTGTGGGGAGTGCTCAGAGAGTATGGGGTATCGGACTGTCTTATTGTGGCGGTCCGCTCCCTGTATGATCAGTGCCAGAGCTTGGTCCGCATTGCCGGCAGTAAGTCGGACACATTTCCAGTGAGGGTTGGACTCCGCCAAGGCTGTCCTTTTTCACCGATTCTGTTCATAACTTTTATGGACAGAATTTCTAGGCGCAGTCAAGGTGTTCAGGGGTTCCGGTTTGGTAACCGCAGGATTAGGTCTCTGCTTTTTGCAGATGATGTGGTCCTGATGGCTTCATCTGACCGGGATCTTTAGCTCTCGCTGGATCGGTTCGCAGCCGAGTGTGAAGCGACCGGAATGAGAATCAGCACCTCCAAGTCCGAGTCCATGGTTCTCGCCCGGAAAAGGGTGGAATGCCATCTCCGGGTTGGGGAGGAGACCCTGCCCCAAGTGGAGGAGTTCAAGTACCTAGGAGTCTTGTTCACGAGTGAGGGAAGAGTGGATCGTGAGATCGACAGGCGGATCGGTGCGGCGTCTTCAGTAATGCGGACGTTGTACCGATCCGTTGTGGTGAAGAAGGAGCCGAGCCGGAAGGCAAAGCTCTCAATTTACCGGTCGATCTACGTTCCCATCCTCACCTATGGTCATGAGCTTTGGGTCATGACCGAAAGGATAAGATCACGGGTACAAGCGGCCGAAATGAGTTTCCTCCGCCGTGTGGCGGGTCTCTCCCTTAGAGATAGGGTGAGAAGCTCTGCCATCCGGGAGGAACTCAAAGTAAAGCCGCTGCTCCTTCACATCGAGAGGAGCCAGATGAGGTGGTTCGGGCATCTGGTCAGGATGCCACCCGAACGCCTCCCTAGGGAGGTGTTTAGGGCACGTCCAACCGGTAGGAGGCCACAGGGAAGACCAAGGACACGTTGGGAAGACTATGTCTCCCGGCTGGCCTGGGAACGCCTCGGGATCCCCCGGGAAGAGCTAGACGAAGTGGCTGGGGAGAGGGAAGTCTGGGTTTCCCTGCTTAGGCTGTTGCCCCCGCGACCCGACCTCGGATAAGCGGAAGATGATGGATGGAGATGGATGGGTTGCTGGCATCCACATCAGGACTACTGCAGTTATACAGTTGTTGTTTTGTATGACTGATGACCTGTAGCATAGGATTATGGTTTTTTTATGTAAACAATCATGGTCATGGGAATTGTAAGTATTGAGTGAACCATTATGGGCCCCACTTGTGCACTATCGGGCTCCTTGTGTATTCCACTCTGGCCTCCCTGTGATTGATTACACTTGTATGAAGCTGACCAGCTTATTAATCGATTCGGCGAAAGCCTGCAGTCCGTCTCCAGTGCAGGATTTAAAGCTTTAAAGGCCTTTTTGTTTGGACTTTTCCAAGGATTTTTCAAATGGAGGCGCGACGTAATGGACTGTAAATCATATTCATCCACAACAAAGCTTTCCAAAAGCGGTGCCCTCTACAGTAGAGAGGGTTATCAATAACGACGGTTTAGAGAATTGTCAGCTCTGCTCGTACACACACTTTTGGTTTTGGTTTTGTCTTTGCTCTTTAAAGTCGAGCTGCAGACCGCATTGAAAGGGGGACCATGCACCCCCAGGACTGTTAGGCCCCAGGCAG
>NC_084616.1:73520580-73575580 GCF_033978795.1 Nerophis ophidion | reverse complement strand
TTAAGACCACCAAGCACCGACATGAGAGCCTGTTTCAGGGTTACAATATTGTTTTATTATTCAATAAGTCTCTCAGTTGCTTTCCAGCAGTTGTCTTTTTCTCTTTCGTTCTCGCTCTGGCTCCAGCCCCAACCCCGTCTCTCCTCCTGGCTGCTGCTTATAACATTGCAACAGATAATTAGATAACAAGGCCCAGGTGGGCCATCTATGCACCTGTCGCTGATTTAGAGGCCGGTCCTGGCAACACCCACACTGGTTTAAATGTAACTTAGATATTGGGTTTCACTATGTAAAGCGCTTTGAGTCACTTGAGAAAAACGCTATATAAATATAATTCACACTTCACTTCACTTCTACCTTCAAGGTACTCAAAACGCTTTGAAACTACTTCCACATTCACCCATTCACACACACATGGAGGGAGCTTATAACAGAGTGACAGTTGCTTAGATTACAAGGCCCAGGTGGGCCGTCTACACACCTGTCGCTGAGTTAGAGGCCGGTCCTGGCACACCCCAGTTCACTGCAGGCCCACAGGCCACACCCCCTCCACAGTTAGCTTCAGAATAACAATGTTATTAAAAAGAATAAGAGACTTATTATACTCTACAAATGTTGGTCTTACTTAAAATGGCACGTGTTTGGTTGTGTTTAGTGTTAAAAAAATATTACATGGCTCTTATGGAAATACATTTTAAAATATTTGGCTTCTTGGCTCTCTCCTAGTATCCTTGTAAATTTGTCTAATTAAACCTGAAATGCTCCCACTGCCGCCACCTGGAGCCGTCGCCTTTTTTTTTTTTTTTTTTTTTTTTTTTTAGTGCCTCACTCTAACTTTCCTCATCCACGAATCTTTCATCCCCGCTCAAATTAATGGGGAAATCGTCGCTTTCTCGGTCCGAATTGCTGCTGGGGGCTATGATTGTAAACAATGTGAGGATGTGAGGAGCTCTACAACCCGTGACGTCACGCGCACATCGTCTGCTACTTCCGGTACAGGCAAGGCTTTTTTATTAGCGACCAAAAGTTGCAAACTTTATCCTCGATGTTCTTTACTAAATCCTTTCAGCTAAAATATGGCAAAATTGCGAAATGATCAAGTATGACACATAGAATGGACCTGCTATCCCCGTTTAAATAAGAAAATCACATTTCAGTAGGCCTTTAAATATCTAAAAACAAATATTTGGAAATGTCTGGCGGGCCAGGTTGAAAAGTTTAACGGGCCGAATGTGGCCCTCAGCCGTAATTTGCCCAGGCTTACAGTCACTAATGCTGCAAGTAGAAATCGTTTTTAAAAAAGTATGTCATGTGGTGATGACATGATTCGGAATTTAGTATTTGAAGAAACCCAGCCTCACCCTGACTCTACCTCCAACCGCCCCCTTGAAATATTTAGTTTGAGTGCTGGTGTAGAAGCAGTTCTAGTGAGTATGCCATCTTGAACAGGTGAGTTTTGACCCTGGATTTGAAGATGTGAAGAGAGTCAAGATTTTGAATGTCAGGTGTAAGGAGTTCCAGAGTTGGGGAGCAGAGTGCCTGGAAGCTGCACTCCCCACGGGGCCGAGGAGGGCCGAGAGGGCCCAGTGAGGATCTGAAGAGTGGGCTGGAGTGGGGATGTGGAGGAGGTCATACAAGTAAGGTCGTGGGTGGCCTTGAAGTTTATTTATTAGTTTGTAGTCTAGTTTGTGTAGAATCAGAGGGTTATTGTTAGGCAGCAGCATGAGACCAGTGAGAGCTTGTGGAGGGACTTATGGGGGACCCCAAAGAAGAAAGTTACACTATCGATGTGTGAGGTGACCAAGATGGAGGCCAAGCTGACAGTGAGAGGAGGGCCAAGTCGGTTAATATTGTGAAAGTGGAAGTAAGCAAAGAAAGGTGAGGCGTTTGTTATGAGATTGCAATGACGTTGTTCTATTCAGGACCTCACCTGGACTGTAAAGGCCCACAGCGTCCAGATGACTGAAATGTTCCGAGAACGTTCTCTTTATGTATTTTTTTGCTGCAGAAAAAGTCATTTCCCATAACAATTATTTTTTTAGTAATCGGAAGATTACTTTAGTTTGCATGAGTCTTGTAAATATCCAACTGAAACCTTTCCTCTAAGGCAGGGGTCCCCAAAAAGCATTGGGTTGAAAAAAACATTTGGCCAGGGGCCTGGCTATATATATATATATATATATATATATACACACATACTGTATATATCCCTCCCTCCCTCCCTCTCTCTCTCTCTCTCTATATATATATATAGAGAGAGAGAGAGAGAGAGAGAGAGAGAGAGAGAGAGAGAGAGAGAGAGAGAGAGAGAGAGAGAGAGAGAGAGAGAGAGAGAGAGAGAGAGAGAGAGAGAGAGAGAGAGAGAGAGAGAGAGAGAGAGAGAGGGAGGGAGGGATATATACAGTATGTATATATATATATATATATTTGTATGTTTATATATGTTTGTATGTATATATATTTGTGTGTATATATATATTTGTATGTATTTATATATATAAGTATGTATATGTGTATATATATATGTGTATATATATATATAAAATTGTCTATATGTTTATATATGTATATATACATGTATGTATATATGTGTATATATACATATATAAACATATGTTTATATGTATATGTACATATATGTATATATGTGTATTTATGTGTTTATATATATATATATATAATATAAATACATGTATATATGTTTATATATGCATATCTACATGTATGTATATATAAATGTATGTGTTTATACATGCATATATACATGTATGTATATATGTATATACATATATACATATTATACATATATGTATATATGCATATGTACATATGTATATATACATATATGTATATAATATGTATATATGAATATGTGTATATATGTATATGTGTGTGTGTGTGTGTATATATGTATATATATATATATATGTGTTATATATATATATATATATATATATATATATATCAAATGCAACAATTTATAATATCTTATTCATACTAAACTCTGTTTTACCAATAATTGCACATCATACTTATTTAGCATCACCCTGTAGTGTCAGCCCTTGCAGTTCCTTTGAATGAACTCTACGTAGTTTCAAATTAGGTAGCTATTAGCATCCAATATGTTTTGTTCTGTTTTCTTACTGTAGTCCCGTATTTTCTCACTTGCCTTGTCATTTAATTGAACAATTTATAATGATGCAAAAATGTCTTCACATGAAAGTGATTTCAATATTTGAGAATGGAGCTGAACTCTGTCTTTCCTGCAGGATATCAGTCAAAACCACAACATTTCTCCAACAGAGTCGTGTTTTCCCAATTAATCACAGGATTCCTCTAAAAATAGCTCCTGAGCTCTAAAGTCCTGATTAGATATTCCACACATCCTGCTCACAGCTGAAGATAAATGATGTGCCACTGTCTGCATTTCTTATTGAAACCCCCCCCCCCCCCCCCCAACTACTTAACAGTGAATAGATTAAAAATGTAGTAAACACCACACCTACTGTAGCCTCTCAATACCAATGACAGACAGAAGAATTTAAGTGGGCTCTGTACGTGTGCTCAGTGATTTGGTCCGTTCATCAAACCAAAAGAAAAAAAAATATATATATATTATTGTTTGCTTGAGGACAGCCAATTGGCAATGTCTATTTGCTGAAGTGTTTGCAAAAGAACCATAAAGATCTAAGTGATCCAGGCATGTGTTTAGAGGGAACAAAATAATGGATCTCCAAGCCTTTCGTTAAATCAAGCAAATAAATCATTCTTGACTTTGTATGTGTGTTCATGCATGCATGGACTGTGCATCTGTCTGCACTTACAAAGGTCTTGATTGATTGTCTGATGTGTTTGAGTTCCAAATAAGTAGATGATATTTTACTGCATGATTAACTATTAAGTGGAAAAGAGCCACGATGAAAAGAAGAAAAAAAAAAAATAATAATGATAATATTACCAATAGGAAAATAAGTGACAATTTGGCAAATTGAGAAAATAAAGTAAAAATAGATTGACATATTTGTCAAATTATTTTCTCAACATGTTCCTAATTTTATTGAAAAATAAATGTCACATGTAAAAAGGGATCATTTTATTAAGAAAAAAAGTAGAAATAACTGAAGAAAAAAACTATATAGTAAACTTAATATGAGAATCAAGTCCTAAAATAAATAAAAAAATAGTTAAAATATTAGGAGAATAAAGTAAAAATATTACAAAATAAAAGGCAATATTTAAAAAAAAATTATGCAAGATTACAATAGAAAACATGTTATTTCAGGACAAATACAACGTTTTGAAGTTCAGGGAAAATAGGTTGAAGTTGAAGGTGAGAAAAAAAAAGGTTTTAAAGAGAATGATACAACTGAAATCCAAATTCAATTTAATCAAAAAAAAAAAAAAAAAAAAAAAAAAAAAAATATATATATATATATATATATATATATAGTACAAATATTACATGTAAAAATGCAAAAATAAAGTCAAAATTAATTATGAGAAAAATGGCATAGAATGTGTAATGTTATGGGATTGAAGCAATAATACCCAGGGAATTGAGGTAAAATATTTTGAGAGCAAAACCTTAATATTACAAGAAGCACTTTTTCGAAAAAAAATTGAAAAAAAATCTAGGACAAGTTAAACATTTTTAATTTTGGGGTAAATAGGTTGAAGTTGAAAATGAGGAAAAAATCTGATATTTTTTTCAATCTGAAACATTTCTGAATTTTATATACAAAAAAGTCAAAATATTCCTAATTATAAAATAAAGTGTAAAAATAAAATGTAAAAATTACACTTTTAGCAAAAATCAAGTAGAAATATGACACAAGAAAAAAGATGATGGTACGTGTAATATTATGAGAATAAAGTCATACACTGTAACATAAAGTACTATCTATCCATCTATCTATCTATAAATGAATTAAAATATGGGAATGAAATAAACATTTTACAAAAAAAAGTACATTTTTGAAAAAAGTTTGATGAAATATTACGAAAACATTTGTTGGGGGGAAAAGAAGGTTACAGTTGAAGGTGAGAGGGGAAAAAAGATAATTTTTCATAGAAATAAAGGAAAATAAAAGAACCAAAGTCAACATTTAATGGCAATAATTTTTTGTAAAGATTACAAGAATAAATCCGCAATATTACAGCTTTATTTTTGTAAAAAAAAAAATCCAGGAATAAATCCATAATATTACGGGCAAAAAGGGCAAATATTTTGTGAAAAATGTCAGATTTGTATTTGAGAATATTAGATTGCATTTAAAGAATGTTCATAATTTTACAACAATTACATGGAAAAAAAAATACCCCCCCCAATTTATTTATTTATTTTTTTAACAAAAATTAAATACAAACCCCGTTTCCATATGAGTTGGAAAATTGTGTTAGATGTAAATATAAACAGAATACAATGATTTGCAAATCCTTTTCAACCCATATTCAGTTGAATGCACTACAAAGACAAGATATTTGTTATTGAAACTCATAAACGTAATTTTTTTTGCAAATAATAATTAACTTAGAATTTCATGGCTGCAACACATGCCAAAGTAGTTGGGAAAGGGCATGTTCACCACTGTGTTACATCACCTTTTCTTTTAACAACACTCAATAAACGTTTGGGAACTGCGGAGACACAATTTTGAAGCTTTTCATATGGAATTCTTTCCCATTCTTGTTTTATATAGAGCTTAAGTTGTTCAACGGTCCGGGGTCTCCGTTGTGGTATTTTAGGCTTCATAATGCGCCACACATTTTCAATGGGGGACAGGTCTGGACTACAGGCAAGCCAGTCTAGTACCCGCACTCTTTTACTATAAAGTGGCTTGGCATTGTCTTGCTGAAATAAGCAGGGGCTTCCACGATAACGTTGCTTGGATGACAGCATATGTTGCTCCAAAACCTGTATGGACCTTTCAGCATTAATGGTGTCTTCACAGATGTGTAAGTTACCTATGCCTTGGGCACTAATGCACCCCCATACCATCACAGATGCTGGCTTTTGAACTTTGCACCTAGAACAGTCCTGATGGTTCTTTTCCTCTTTGGTCCGGAGGACACGTCGTTCACCGTTTCCAAAAAACAATTTTAAATGTGGACTTGTCAGACCACAGAACACTTTTCTACTTTGCATCAGTCCATCTTAGATGATCTTGGCGGCGTTTCTGGGTGTCCTTGATAAATGGCTTTGGCTTTGCATAGTAGTTTTCACTTGCACTTACAGATGTAGCGACGAACTGTAGTTACTGACAGTGGTTTTCTGAAGTGTTCCTGAGCCCATGTGGTGATATCCTTTACACACCGATGTCGCTTTTTGATGCAGCACCGCCTGAGGGAACGGATGTCCATTATATCATCGCTTACGTGCAGTGATTTCTCCAGATTCTCTGAACCTTTTGATGGTATTACGGAACGTAGATGGTGAACTTCCTAAATATCTTGCAATAGCCCGTTGAGAAATGTTTTTCTTAAACTGTTTGACAATTTGCTCACGCATTTGTTCACAAATTCTTGTTTGTGAAAGACTGAGCATTTCACGGAAGCTGCTTTTATACCCAATCATGGCACCCACCTGTTCCCAATTAGCCTGCACACCTGTGGGATGTTCCAAATAAGTGTTTGATGAGCATTCCTCAACTTTATCAGTATTTATTGCCACCTTTCCCAACTTTTTTGTCACGTGTTGCTGGCATCAAATACTAAAGTTAATGATTAATTGCAACAACAACAAAAAGTTGATCAGTTTGAACACAAAACATGTTGTCTTTGTAGCATATTCAACTGAATATGGGTTGAAAATGATTTGCAAATCATTGTATTCCGTTTATATTTACATCTAACACAATTTCCCAACTCATTTGGAAACGGGGTTTGTAGAAAAATACAGTGGTACATGAAGAAAAAAGGTCAAAATATTATGAGGAAAACTAATAAAATACTTTTATAAGAACACATTTATATAGCCAAATAACAACCTTTATTTTACTACAAATAGAACAAAGCTGAGTTACAAAGATTGCTGTTGAAAAAAAAAATACAAGAAAAGTGAAGTGAATTATATTTATATAGCGCTTTTCTCTAGTGACTCAAAGCGCTTTACATAGTGAAACCCAATATCTAAGTTACATTTAAACCAGTGTGGGTGGCACTGGGAGCAGGTGGGTAAAGTGTCTTGCCCAAGGACACAACGGCAGTGACTAGGATGGCGGAAGCGGGAATCGAACCTGCAACCCTCAAGTTGCTGGCACGGCCACTCCACCAACCGAGCTATACCGAAAAAAAGTACCAGGAACAAGTGACATACTTTTCACATATCCCGGCAAGAAATCTGCGTTCAAAGGACTCCGGCTTATTAGTGATTCCCAAAGCCCAAAAAAAGTCTGCGGCCTATAGAGCGTTTTCCGTTCGGGCTCCAGTACTCTGGAATGCCCTCCCGGTAACAGTTCGAGATGCCACCTCAGTAGAAGCATTTAAGTCTCACCTTAAAACTCATTTGTATACTCTAGCCTTTAAATAGACTCCCTTTTTAGACCAGTTGATCTGCCGTTTCTTTTCTTTTTTCTCCTATGTCCCACTCTCCCTTGTGGAGGGGGTCCGGTCCGATCCGGTGGCCATGTACTACCCGCCCGTGTATCGGCTGGGGACATCTCTGCGCTGCTGATCCGCCTCCGCTTGGGATGGTTTCCTGCTGGCTCCGCTACCCTAACCTGCACTCTTCAGCATCTACATGCTGCCGCTAGGTGACATCATACGCAAATACGGCGTTAGCTTTCACTGTTATGCTGATGACACCCAACCCTACATGCCCCTAAAGCTGACCAACACGCCGGATTATAGTCAGCTGGAGGCGTGTCTTAATGAAATTAAACAATGGATGTCCGCTAACTTTTTGCAACTCAACGCCAAAAAAAACGGAAATGCTGATTATCGGTCCTGCTAGACACCGACCTCTATTTAATAATACAACTGTAACATTTGACAACCAAATAATTAAACAAGGCGACACGGTAAAAAATCTGGGTATTATCTTTGACCCAACTCTCTCCTTTGAGTCACACATTAAAAGCGTTACTAAAACGGCCTTCTTTCATCTCCGTAATATCGCTAAAATTCGCTCCATTTTGTCCACTAAAGACGCTGAGATCATTATCCATGCGTTTGTTACGTCTCGCCTCGACTACTGTAACGTATTATTTTCGGGTCTCCCCATGTCTAGCATTAAAAGATTACAGTTGGTACAAAATGCGGCTGCTAGACTTTTGACAAGAACAAGAAAGTTTGATCACATTACGCCTGTACTGGCTCACCTGCACTGGCTTCCTGTGCACTTAAGATGTGACTTTAAGGTTTTACTACTTACGTATAAAATACTACACGGTCTAGCTCCATCCTATCTTGCCAATTGTATTGTACCATATGTCCCGGCAAGAAATCTGCGTTCAAAGGACTCCGGCTTATTAGTGATTCCCAAAGCCCAAAAAAAGTCTGCGGGCTATAGAGCGTTTTCCGCACGGGCTCCAGTACTCTGGAATGCCCTCCCGGTAAAAGTTCGAGATGCCACCTCAGTAGAAGCATTTAAGTCTCACCTTAAAACTCATTTGTATACTCTAGCCTTTAAATAGACTCCCTTTTTAGACCAGTTGATCTGCCGTTTCTTTTCTTTTTCTCCTATGTCCCACTCTCCCTTGTGGAGGGGGTCCGGTCCGATCCGGTGGCCATGTACTGCCCGCCCGTGTATCGGCTGGGGACATCTCTGCGCTGCTGATCCGCCTCCGCTTGGGATGGTTTCCTGCTGGCTCCGCTACCCTAACCTGCACTCTTCAGCATCTACATGCTGCCGCTAGGTGACATCATACGCAAATACGGCGTTAGCTTTCACTGTTATGCTGATGACACCCAACTCTACATGCCCCTAAAGCTGACCAACACGCCGGATTGTAGTCAGCTGGAGGCGTGTCTTAATGAAATTAAACAATGGATGTCCGCTAACTTTTTGCAACTCAACGCCAAAAAAACGGAAATGCTGATTATCGGTCCTGCTAGACACCGACCTCTATTTAATAATACAACTGTAACATTTGACAACCAAATAATTAAACAAGGCGACACGGTAAAGAATCTGGGTATTATCTTCGACCCAACTCTCTCCTTTGAGTCACACATTAAAAGCGTTACTAAAACGGCCTTCTTTCATCTCCGTAATATCGCTAAAATTCGCTCCATTTTGTCCACTAAAGACGCTGAGATCATTATCCATGCGTTTGTTACGTCTCGCCTCGATTACTGTAACGTATTATTTTCGGGTCTCCCCATGTCTAGCATTAAAAGATTACAGTTGGTACAAAATGCGGCTGCTAGACTTTTGACAAGAACAAGAAAGTTTGATCACATTACGCCTGTACTGGCTCACCTGCACTGGCTTCCTGTGCACTTAAGATGTGACTTTAAGGTTTTACTACTTACGTATAAAATACTACACGGTCTAGCTCCATCCTATCTTGCCGATTGTATTGTACCATATGTCCCGGCAAGAAATCTGCATTCAAAGGACTCCGGCTTATTAGTGATTCCCAAAGCCCAAAAAAAGTCTGCGGGCTATAGAGCGTTTTCCGCACGGGCTCCAGTACTCTGGAATGCCCTCCCGGTAAAAGTTCGAGATGCCACCTCAGTAGAAGCATTTAAGTCTCACCTTAAAACTCATTTGTATACTCTAGCCTTTAAATAGACTCCCTTTTTAGACCAGTTGATCTGCCGTTTCTTGTCTTTTTTCTCCTATGTCCCACTCTCCCTTGTGGAGGGGGTCCGGTCCGATCCGGTGGCCGTGTACTGCTCGCCCGTGTATCGGCTGGGGACATCTCTGCGCTGCTGATCCGCCTCCGCTTGGGATGGTTTCCTGCTGGCTCCGCTGTGAACGGGACTCTCGCTGCTGTGTTGGATCCGCTTTGGACTGGACTCTCGCGACTGTGTTGGATCCATTATGGATTGAACTTTCACAGTATCATGTTAGACCCGCTCGACATCCATTGCTTTCCTCCTCTCCAAGGTTCTCATAGTCATCATTGTCACCGATGTCCCACTGGGTGTGAGTTTTCCTTGCCCTTATGTGGGCCTACCGAGGATGTCGTGGTGGTTTGTGCAGCCCTTTGAGACACTAGTGGTTTAGGGCTATATAAGTAAACATTGATTGATTGATTGATTGATCAAACCCACATTCCTCACTGTACAAAAAAAAAAGGTTTTAAACTCAAAAATGTCCACGGTTGGAAGGAAGACGAGCAGCAATTGTGCCAGAGAGCCAGCCGAGCTCTGTGTGCATGTTGTCCGAACAGATGGGAGCCGCAGCGAGACACCCCAGGCAGACCAGGCCATTTCCAAAAGACCAGTCGAGCTCCAGCACGGCGAGCGACGATGAGTAGGAGGATAGACAAAGAGATGTTGGGGAAAGCTTTCTTTCCGGAATTACCATGGCAACAAAGCAAATGTGTACCTCAGGAAGAATTGTTAGGACTTTAAACTCACCATGATATCAGAATTCTAATCAGTGTGGATAGATTTGCTGCTTCTTTTAAACAGCTCTCAGTGTTGTGTGGCGCCGACCGGGGTGTAATTACTGCAAAATATTTATTTATTCAAAAAAGTAGGTAATTAAAGGTCTCACAATCAGTTACAGCCGATTTGTATTTTATGTATAACGCAAATAAGTATTTTTCTTTAATCCGAGCTGCAGCCTCACATTAGCACGAAGTAACTTTTGATGTCCTTGGAGATGGACACTAATGAACTAATGAGTCTGGTAATGTTTAATCATGTTGAAAGCATCTTTCTTTTTGTGTTTTTATCCGCACCCACATGAGGATCTAATGGCTTTGAACATGCTGAGAAGAGGAAAAAAAAAAATGACTTGTTCGTTTTCATTCAGAAATGTATTATTATTACGGGTGGGCAAATTAGTGCGTTAATTATGAGTTAACTCATCAATCTATTAACGCCGACAATTATTTTATCGCACATTTGCGTATGTTGTTTACATGCTTTTATTTTGTTAACGCCTTTTCTTAACAAGATGGCGTCGAGGGGCTCTTGGTAAAGATGGAACATTTGGCAAAAATACCGGACAATTCTGCAAATTTCATGGCTGGCTTACAGCGTGGTCACTCCGGGATCACTTACATTAACATTGAGTTCATACAAAGAAATAGTTCATTTGTCTGACAATGCAAAATGTAATTGCAGTGAAACAAAAGGAAAGAGAAAGGCGGCCCGCCACGAAAGAATTAGGGCCGCCACAAAAAAAATAAAAAATAAAAATTCTAAAAATGTTTTGTTTTTTTTCCCGCTTTTGACTTGCTCGACCGCTCATAAAAGCAATGGGACTCTGTCTGTGAATGGAGCTTGTAGTTACATATTATATAAATATGTAAATAGTATATAAATATTAGGGGTGGGCAAATTAATGCGTTTATTACGCGTTAACTCATCAATCTATTAACGCCGACAATTATTTTATCGCACATTTGCGTATGTTGTTTACATGCTTTTATTTTGTTAACGCCTTTTCTTAACAAGATGGCATCTCCCGGATGTATTTCGGCGTCGAGGGGCTCTTGGTAAAGATGGAACATTTGGCAAAAATACCGGACAATTCTGCAAATTTCATGGCTGGCTTACAGCGTGGTCACTCCAAAGGCGTTTAAGAGAGTTTGGCAGTACATCCAACCGGCCTCACAACCAAGTGTAACCACACCAGCTCAGGACATCCATATCCAGCAGGTGCACCTACTTGATCGTCTGAGACGAGCCCCTCCGACAGCTGCTGCAACAATTGGTTTGCATAACCAAAACATTTCTGCACAAACTGAGAAACCGTCTCAGGGAATGCATGCTTGTCGTCCTCATCGGGGTCTCAACGTGAATGTAGTTTGTCGTCGTAACCAACATAAGTGGGAACAGGCTTACTTTAGATGGCGTCTGGTACGTTGAAGAGGTGTTCTCTTCACGGATGAATCGATAATGTGAATCGAGTGGCCCATAGTGGGAGTGGAGTTATTGTATAGGCAGGTGTATGTTATGGACATCGAACGCAAGTGCATTTTGTTGATGGCATTTTGAATGCACAGAGATACCGAGACAAGATCCTTAAGCCCATTGTTGTGCCATTCACCCGAGAACATCACTTCATGTTGCAGAATAACAACAATGCAAGGCCCCGTCTTGCAAGGGTCTGTACACAATTCTTGGAAGCTGAAAACATCTGATTTCTTGCATGGCCAGCATACTCACCGGACATGTCACCCATTGAGAATCAATCAATCAATCAATGTTTATTTATATAGCCCTAAATCACAAATGTCTCAAAGGACTGTACGAACCACTACGACATCCTCGGAAGAACCCATATGAGGGCAAGGAAAGCTCACACCCAGTGGGACGCCAGTGACAATGATGACTATGAGAAACCTTGGAGAGGACCTCAAATGTGGGCAACCCCCCCCTCTAGGGGACCAAAAGCAATGGATGTCGAGCGGGTCTAACATGATACTGTGAAAGTTCAATCCATAGTGGCTCCAACACAGCCGCGAGAGTTCAGTTCGAAGTGGATCCAAGACAGCAGCGAAAGTCCCGTCCACAGGAAACCATCCCAAGCGGAGGCGGATTAGCATCATAGAGATGTCCCCAACCGATACACAGGCGAGCGGTTCATCCTGGGTCCTGTCGAGCGGTCCATCCTGGTCTCGACTCTGGACAGCCAGTACTTCATCCATGGTCATCGGACCGGACCCCCTCCACAAGGGAGGGGGGACAGAGGAGAAAAAGAAAATAAGTGGCAGATCAACTGGTCTAAAAAGGAGGTCTATTTAAAGGCTAGAGTATACAGATGAGTTTTAAGGTGAGACTTAAATGCTTCTACTGAGGTAGCATCTCGAACTGTTACCGGGAGGGCATTCCAGAGTACTGGAGCCCCAACGGAAAACGCTCTATAGCCCGCAGACTTTTTTTGGGCTTTAGGAATCCCTAATAAGCCGGAATCTTTGAACGCAGATTTCTTGCCGGGACATATGGTACAATACAATCGGCAAGATAGGATGGAGCTAGACCGTGTAGTATTTTATACGTAAGTAGTAAAACCTTAAAGTCACATCTTAAGTGCACAGGAAGCCAGTGCAGGTTAGCCAGTACAGGCGTAATGTGATCAAACTTTCTTGTTCTTGTCAAAAGTCTAGCAGCCGCATTTTGTACCAACTGTAATCTTTTAATGCTAGACATGGGGAGACCCGAAAATAATACGTTACAGTAATCGAGACGAGACGTAACAAACGCATGGATAATGATCTCAGCGTCTTTAGTGGATGTTTGGGATGCTGTGGATCGGCGTAAACGACACCGTGGTCCAGTTCCTGCCAATATCCAGCAACTTGGTACAGTCATTGAAGAATGGAGCAAGATTCCACAGGCCACGATCAACAACCTGATCAACTCTATGCGAAGTAGTTTTTTTGAACTTCGTGAGGCAAGTGGTGGTCACACCAGATACTGACTACTTTTCTCACCCCGCCCACTGACCCAGAATAAAGCAAACCTGCACAATTCAGGTTGACATTTGATTGGGGGCAACCAAAGGAACACCTGTGCAATCAGCATTTTGATATGCCACACCTGTGAGGGGAGATCGATTATCTTAGCAAAGACATAATGCTCACTAACACAGATTTAGACAAATTTGTGAACAATACTTTTATGGACAGAATTTCTAGGCGCAGTCAAGGCGTTGAGGGGATCCGGTTTGGTTGCTGCAGGATTAGGTCTCTGCTATTTGCATAGGATGTGGTCCGGATGGCTTCATCTGGCCAGGATCTTCAGCTCTCACTGGATCGGTTCGCAGCCGAGTGTGAAGCGACTGGGATGAGAATCAGCACCTCCAAGTCCGAGTTCATGGTTCTCGCCCCGGAAAAGGGTGGAGTGCCATCTCCGGGTTGGGGAGGAGATCTTGCCCCAAGTGGAGGAGTTCAAGTACCTCAGGGTCTTGTTCACGAGTGAGGGAAGAGTGGATCATGAGATCGACAGGCGGATTGGGGCGGCGTCTTCAGTAATGCGGACGTTGTACCGATCCGTTGTGGTGAAGAAGGAGCTGAGCCGGAAGGCAAAGCTCTCAATTTACCGGCCGATCTACGTTCCCATCCTCACCTATGGTCATGATCTTTGGGTCATGACCGAAAGGACAAGATCACGGGTACAAGCGGCCCAAATGAGTTTCCTCCCTTAGAGATAGGGTGAGAAGCTCTGCCATCCGGGAGGAACTCAAAGTAAAGCCTCTGCTCCTCCACATCGAGAGGAGCCAGATGAGGTGGTTTGGGCATCTGGTCAGGATGCCACCCGAACGCCTCCCTAGGGACCGGTAGGAGGCCACGGGAAAGACCCAGGACATGTTGGGAAGACTATGTCTCCTGGCTGGCCTGGGAACGCCTCGGGATCCCCCGGGAGGAGCTGGACGAAGTGGCTGGGGAGAGGGAAGTCTGGGCTTCCCTGCTTAGGCTGCTGCCCCCGCGACCCGACCTCAGATGGATGGATTGTGAACAATAATCGAGAGGAATAGGTCATTTTGTGTATGCAGTAAAAGTTTTACTTACATCTTTGAGTTCAACTCGTGGAATCCTTTTTTGTTTTTCTTCAGTATATTTATTATGATCATTACTAGATTTTACCTTCAATGTACGTTGTCATTGATTCTTTGATTGTTCCTCAAGACATCTTTTTTTTCCATGCATGTATTTTGCAGGTGGAAATGACAGTCAAGCAACGCCACCAGAATCCCCACAGGGCCCCAAGGTAGGGCTTTTTGTTCTCTGCAGGCCATGTAAACATCTTGAAGTCAATTGATAGAAGAATTTGTCCAAATGAACGAAAAGTTCAGCACCATAATATCTTGGTTCCATATTAAAAAGTACAAGGAAAACGTTGGAATTTTACAATATATACAGTTGTATTACCATAGACTCAAACGTTTGACCCAACAGGTAGCTTTTGAATAGGAAGGTCAGAACATACCATACTGCTTGAACTTTTTAGTGTTTCTGCATCCGTTCAATCCAGAGACCATGCCTGTATTTTATGTCAAATTACTACAAAATATCATAAAGTCAATGACCACAATGTTTCAGCGGATATCTACTTTGTAAATAAAGTACAATTAAACGTTGCCAGTCATATAATAAAACACAAATAGCTCATATAGGAGATATGTTGATGTGAAAACAAATTCGCACATAAAAGAAAACGCCGGCAAGCTCCAAAACCAATCAATTTAATTAGTTTTAATCAGCCCCTAAAGTCAGCCAGCAGCTATAAAATTATATTCCTGATTAGATGTCTATTATTTTTACAATCGAAATATTTTGACTCACACACATAAGTTAAATTTAAAGGGGAACATTATCACCAGACCTATGTAAGCGTCAATATATACCTTGATGTTGCAGAAAAAAGACCATATATTTTTTTAACCGATTTCTGAACTCTAAATGGGTGAATTTTGGCGAATTAAACGCCTTTCTGTTTATCGCTCTGTGGTGATGACTTCAGAACGTGACGTCTCCGAGGTAACACACCCGCCATTTTCATTTTCAACACATTACAAACACCGGGTCTCAGCTCTGTTATTTGCCGTTTTTTCGACTATTTTTTGGAACCTTGGAGACATCATGCCTCGTCGGTGTGTTGTCGGAGGGTGTAACAACACTAACAGGGAGGGATTCAAGTTGCACCACTGGCCCGAAGATGCGAAAGTGTCTGCCGCCAGACCCCCATTGAATTTGCCAGAGTGTCTTCACATTTGACCGGCGATGCTAAGACAGACATGGCACAGAGATGTATGGATAACCTGCAGATGCATTCTTAACGATAGTCAACAAAATCACAAAGGTGAGTTTTGTTGATGTTGACCTATGTGCTAATCAGACATATTTGGTCACAACATGACTGCCAGCTAATCGATGCTAACATGCTCCGCTAATCGATGCTAACATGCTATTTACGCTAGCTGTATGTACATTTGAAACTAGATACCCACATTTAATGCGAAACAAACACTTACCAATCGACGGATTTAAGTTGCTCCAGTGTCACAAGATGCGAAAGTCCTGATCGTTTGGTCCGCACATTTTACCGGCGATGCTAATAAGGCAGCCATGCTATGGGCCACTTCATTAGGTACACCCACGCTATGGCCGAATAGCGTCAATAGCTATTAGCTCAATAGCTTTAATTTCTTCTTCAATTTCGTTTTCGCTATCTGCCTCCATACTCCGACCATCTGTTTCAATACATGCGTAATCTGTTGAATCGCTTAAGCCGCTGAAATCCGAGTCTGAATCCGAGCTAATGTCGCTATATCTTGCTATGGTAACCGCCATGTTGTTTGTATTGGCAGCACTTTATGACGTCACAGGGAAATGGATAGTGGTTTCGAAGATAGCGAAAATAAGGCACTTTAAAGCTTTATTTAGGGATGCTCCGGGACCGGTAAAATTTTGAAAAAAACTTCAAAAAATACAACAAGCCACTGGGAACTGATTTTTATTGTTTTTAACCCTTTTGAAATTGTGATAATGTTCCCCCTTTTAAAGAAGTACCAATAATTGTCACACACACACTAGGTGTTGCGAAATTATTCCCTGCATTTGACCCATCACCCTTGATCACCCCCTGGGAGGTGAGGGGAGCAGCGAGCAGCAGGGGTGGCCACGCCCGGTAATCATTTTTGTTGATTCAACCCCCAATTCCAACCTTTGATGCTGAGTGCCAAGCAGGGGAGTTAATGGATCCCATTTTTTAGTCTTTGGTATGACTCGGCCGTGGTTTGAACTTACAACCTACAGATCTTAAGGTGGACATTCTTAATCACAGACGAAGGATTCTCTCGCTCCATCTTGTGTCTTTGCAGGGCGATTGCCTCCTTTCTCACTAATTTGTGCGTAACTGGGCCAGTTTGCGCAAACTTTCCCAGACATGCAAAATATAGATGCAAAACAAAACTGTTTTAGTTACATTGCAAAGGATAAATGATTGTATTTGCATCTCCTTCCTGTATCGTGGACGTTCTGATAATCAACATATAATCTGCATATACAGGAAGACAAATGCGTTAAATAGATTGCGTTCACTATTTCTATCCTCTGCGCACAAGCTTAGTAGATCAGCTTTGTCGGCGCTATTGATGTGTATTTCTGGTCTTGTCATGCTCGTCTGGACAGAAAAAAAAAAATAATAATAATTATATAGCGCTTTTCTCTAGTGACTCAAAGCGCTTTACAATATCTAAGTTACATTTAAACCAGTGTGGGTGGCACTGGGAGCAGGTGGGTAAAGTGTCTTGCCCAAGGACACAACGGCAATGACTGGGATGGCGGAAGCGGGAATCGAACCTGCAACCCTCAAATATCTGGCACGGCCACTCTACCAACCGAGCCATACCGCCCCACAGAAGGGAGACACGGCAGTGCGGCTGGATCAAAAAACATGTCGGCGACGCTTTACTCAACCAAAAGTTGCTTAATAACAAGCGAGTGTCATTATACAGGACTGCAGTTCCTGGAGGAGGTCTGATCAAAAATGAAAGACTCCGAACTTTCATCCATCCGTTGTCCCTTTTGGGGTCCCGGGAGGGGGGTCGCTGGAGCCTATCTCAGCTGCATTCGGGCAGAAGGCAGGGTACAACCTGGACAAGTCACCACCTCATCGCAGAGAAGCCAAACATGGAGAAGCCAAACCATCCGCTTTTTATTACTACCTCCTGTCTGTGTGTGTGTGCTAAGTCAGGAGGGCTTATCCTGGCCATAAAGGGAATGTCATGAAGCTAAAAATGTCGTCTTTTCTCACGGATAGGGCCATCACCTTTTCATACCAATGTCCAATTTTATTGCCTGTCAGTACTAAAGGGCCCAAACTAAAATGCTAGTATTTACTTAAACCTTGTGGTTCGCTTTCTCCGAGATGAATATAAACATTCATCCCATCCATCCATCTTCTACCACTTATTCCCTTTTGGGGTCGCGGGGGGCACTGGCGCCTATCTCAGCTACAATCGGGCGGAAGGTGGGCTACACCCTGAACAAGTCGCCACCTCATCGCAGGGCCAATATAAACATTCACCCTATGCAAAACATAATATGAGATAATTAATTCACTTCACTTTCAAGTTTGCATATTTTTTTATCACACGCTATTTTTTACAGGATCAGGTTTATAGTTTTGTGCGGGATGTTAACTTTGGAAACCTTTCAAACTCTAGTGGTTCATCAAGTTACTGAAACAATACACTTTATCTAGGGATGTCCGATAATATCGGACTGCCGATATCATCGGCCGATAAATGTTTTAAAATTTAATAGCGGAAATTATCGGTATTGGTTTAAGAATTATCGGTATCTGTTTCAAAAAGTATGACTTTTTCTAACGCCACTGTGTACGCGGACGTAGGGAGAAGTACAGACCTTCAATAAACCTTAAAGGCCCTGCCTTTGCGTGCCGACCCAGTCACATTTTATGTACGGCTTTTTACACACACAAGTGAATGCACTTCATACTTGGTTAACAGCCATACAGGTCACACTGAGGGTGGCCGTATAAACAAACTTTAACACTGTTAAAAATATGCGCCACACTGTGAACCCAAACCAAACAAGAATGACAAACACATTTTGGGAGAACATCTGCACCCTAACACAACATAAACACAACAGAACAAATACCCGGAACTCCTTGCAGCACTAACTCTTCCGAGACGCTAAAATATACACCCCTGCTACCGCCAACCCCGCCCACCTCGACCTCCTCATGCTCTCTCAGGGAGAGCATGTCCCAAATTCCAAGCTGCTGTTTTGAGGCATGTTAAAAAAATAATGCACTTTGTGACTTCAATAATGGAATGAGGTGGCGACTTGTCCAGGGTGTACACCGCCTTCCCCCTAATTTTAGCTGAGATAGGCGCCAGCGAACCCAAAAGGGATTAAGCGGTAGGAAATGGATGGATGGAATAATGGAATAAGGAAACTGCAGGCTGTCTTCTTTTAATAGATGTATTACTATCTTTGGCCAGCTAGGTAATGTTTGCTGTGGTCTGGAACAACAAGGCACACAACCAACTATCTGAAATGGAGCCAATACTACGTACAGATAATATGTCCTGAGACATTCAGAACTAAATTATATGCTAAGAGCAGGGGTGTCCAAACTTTTTCCACTGCCGCACACTGAAAAATCAGAGCAAGCGGGGGCCATTTTCATAATTTTTATTTAAAAAAAACAATACAATATATGTATAAAAAATATACATTCAGGCCTCCACTCAGTTATGATCCCGGGAACCCCCAAAGGGTTTTGGTCAAAGAAAATATTAAAATTGTGTCATTATTCAGTATTATAATGTTTACTCTTATGCAAGTTTTAAATCTCTAGATCAATAATAGAAAAAAAAAATGGAAAAAACACAAAATATGCAATATTTTCACCCAATAACTTTTTTAGGTGGATTATTTGAGATTATATATTAATTGTAGCCTTAATTTGGGATTTTGATTCATTATTATTTTTAGAGCAACTAAAATAATTGGGGATCCAAAAGTGTCCTACTTATTAAAGTGTTAAAAATATTTTTTTTTACTGTTTACTTTTAGCACAATTGTCACAAGATCAATTTCAGATATATCCGTCAATTTTAAGTGTTATTGTTGTTTTTGTTTTGTTTGTTTGTTTTAGGCCCTTCTTTTAAAAAAACAGCTCAGTTTTTATATGGCAAAACACAAAATACACAACATTTTCCCCCAAAAATATCTCAAAGTGGAATATTTAATGTGACGTAATCGAAGCCTTGAATAGGCCAATAATTCAAAATGACATTGATTTTGATTCATTATTATTTTTTAAAGAAAGAAACAGCCTGCATGGCAGCTTAGTATTATAAGAGTAATTTAAGCATTGCAATAATTTCTTATTACATTTCACCTGTTTGCTCTTTTGTACCACTTTTTATGTTTTTAATTTTTTTCAATTGTTTTCTTAAAATGTGCCGTGGGGCCGTTAAAAAGTGACACGCGGGCCGCACTTTGGACACCCCTGACTAAGAGGATACAAGTAAAGGATATTAAAGGCCTACTGAAAGCCACTACTAGCGACCACGCAGTCTGATAGTTTATATATCAATGATGAAATATTAACATTGCAACACATGCCAATACGGCCTTTTTAGTTTACTAAATTACAATTTTAAATTTCCCGCAAAGTGTCCTGTTGAAAACGTTGCGGTATTATGACGTGTGCGTTTGACGTCTCGGGTTGTAGCGGACATTATTTTCCAGCCCGATCTAAGCTATAAGTAGTCTGCTTTAATCTCATAATCAAACAGTATTCTGGACATCTGTGTTGCTGAATCTTTTGCAATTTGTTCAATTAATAATGGAGACGTCAAAGAAGAAAGATGTAGGTGGGAAGCTTTTAGCCTTTTGCCACACAAAATGTTTAAAATTCCCGAAGGTGGAGCAGAGCGGTCAAGCGAACATGGATCCCGACCACATGTCAACCGGCAGGTTGCGGTTAGAAAATTGTGGTAATAAGTCGGCTCTTACCGTAGTTATGAGCGAAGGTCACGTTTGCAGCTGCGGACTATTACCTCCTCCCACCGGAGACAGTGGCGGTCACCACACTTGTGGCCACACCCCTCTGACTTTAAGGTACTATATAATCTCACTAAGGCTTCACGGTGGAAGAGGGGTTAGTGCGTCTGCCTCACAATACGAAGTTCCTGCAGTCCTGGGTTCAAATCCAGGCTCGGGATCTTTCTGTGTGGAGTTTGCATGTTCTCCCCGTGAATGCGTGGGTTCCCTCCGGGTACTCCGGCTTCCTCCCACTTCCAAAGACATACACCTGGGGATAGGTTGATTGGCAACACTAAAATTGGCCCTAGTGTGTGAATGTGAGTGTGAATGTTGTCTGTCTATCTGTGTTGGCCCTGTGATGAGGTGGCGACTTGTCCAGGGTGTACCCTGCCTTCCGCCCAATTATAGCTGAGATAGGCACCAGCGCCCCCCGCGACCCCGAAAGGGAATAAGCGGTAGAAAATGGATGGATGGATAATCTCACTAAAGCACTTGTAAAACAATAGGCAGACAAGGGATTTTCCAGAATTATCCTAGTAAATGTGTCTACAGTAATAACATCTGAATCGCTCTCACTGCCCTTGCCTTTTTTTTTTTTTTTAACTTTTTTTTCTTTAGTCCTTCACTCTCAATATCTTCATCCAAAAATCTTTCATTCTCGCTCAAATTAATGGGGAAATTTTTGCTTTCTCGGTCCAAATCGCTTTAGCTGCTGGTGGCCATGATTGTAAACAATGTGAGGATGTGAGGAGCTCTACAACCCGTGACGTCACCCACACATCGTCTGCTACTTCTGGTACAGGCAAGGCTTTTTTATTAGCGAGCAAAAGTTGCGAACTTTATCGTCAATGTTCTCTACTAAATCCTTTCGGCAAAAATACGGCAATATCGCGAAATGATCAAGTATGACACATAGAATGGACCTGCTATCCCCGTTTGAATAAGAAAATCTCATATCAGTAGGCAAAGGAGGCATAATGATGCAACATATACATACAGCTCGCCTGATTAGCACTCCAACTTGTCAATAACATCAACAAAGCGCACAGTACAAAACGTTTGGTGGACAAAATGAGACAAAAAAAGAGTGGATGATTTTTACATGCAAAGAAGCTGTTGCATTTGTTTGTATTTTTCCTCCCATCTTTTTCAATTTTCAATCCTTTATTAAAATTGCCCCAGGGAGCCACTAAAGAGCCGGCGGCGGCTGGAGAGCCGTGGGTTGCTGACCCCCGGCATACACTTTGAAGATGTGTTCGATGTCCCATCAGTCCACTAATGAGTGAAGTGCACAGGTCTCCGTGTACAGTACATCTTCTACCTTTATATACCAGACTTTGTTGATAAGAGTGTGAAACAGGAGCCATTATCGCCGAGGCTGCTGAGTGCACGCGCCGTATGGATCCATCCATCATTTTAATGGCCATCCGAATATTTGCACCGAGAGATGAAACGGAAGTCACAGGAGTCAACGTGTGAAGCCGCGCCGTTGCTGTCAGAACCCTCACATTCATTTGGACTCGTGCAGCCGCAATCGCACAAACGCCATCTTATGTCCCCCCCCCCCGCCCCCCCCCCCCCGTCCTCTGCTTTCAAAGGCACAGCCACGAACATCCTTGTTGCATCCAACTAAGCCCATTTTACTTTTCTGTTTGACAAATTCCCTTCGCTTTCGTCAACACGGCTGTCAAGCGCTGATTAATCAATGGCATCCTTTTTTTCTGCAATGGCAAGAGTAAACAAGCCGTTCTCTCCCAGATTTCTGTCGGCAGGCTTTGTTTTATCTGACAACTTTCTCTTGCTCGCATACATTATTGATTTTTTTGGCACTCTGCCGCCGTGCAGAATGCTAATGATTCCCGTGGTATTTATAGCCGACGTTTTGGCCAGCCGTTGACTTTGTCGGTGTTGTCGATGATATCTTGTATCGGGGTTGTGGCCGGGTTTCAGGGTTCATGCCCATCCTTGGTCTGTCGCAGGGGCGTCACTAGACCTAATACTTTACTGGGGCACACCTGGGGCACAAATAATTCATGTGAGCGTGCAAAGCGCGCAAGCAAAAACATTTTTAAATAAATAAATAATAAATGGGTTGTACTTGTATAGCGCTTTTCTACCTTCAAGGTACTCAAAGCGCTTTGACACTACTTCCACATTTACCCATTCACACACACATTCACACACTGATGGAGGGAGCTGCCATGCAAGGCGCCAACCAGCACCCATCAGGAGCAAGGGTGAAGTGTCTTGCTCAGGACACAACGGACGTGACGAGGTTGGTACTAGGTGGGATTTGAACCAGGGACCCTCGGGTTACACACGGCCACTCTCCCACTGCGCCACGCCGTCCCTGGTTTTTAGCACTTATTTATCATAAAAAATACATAAATAGTGCTTTAAACTATGAAATCATATCAGATTATGTTGTATGGATCTTTGATTAACCACCTGAAATTAACTAATGCATTCGACCTACTTGTGCACTTTTTTACTCCAGACTTCTTGGTCCTTGGCCCTGCACTCTTCAGCATCTACATGCTGCCGCTAGGTGACATCATACGCAAATACGGTGTTAGCTTTCACTGTTATGCAGATGACACCCAACTCTACATGCCCCTAAAGCTGACCAACACGCCGGATTGTAGTCAGCTGGAGGCGTGTCTTAATGAAATTAAACAATGGATGTCCGCTAACTTTTTGCAACTCAACGCCAAAAAAACGGAAATGCTGATTATCGGTCCTGGTAGACACCGAACTCTATTTAATAATACAACTCTAACATTTGACAACCAAACAATTAAACAAGGCGACACGGTAAAGAATCTGGGTGTTATCTTCGACCCAACTCTCTCCTTTGAGGCACACATTAAAAGTGTTACTAAAACGGCCTTCTTTCATCTCCGTAATATCGCTAAAATTCGCTCCATTCTGTCCACTAAAGACGCTGAGATCATTATCCATGCGTTTGTTACGTCTCGCCTCGATTACTGTAACGTATTATTTTCGGGTCTCCCCATGTCTAGCATTAAAAGATTACAGTTGGTACAAAATGCGGCTGCTAGACTTTTGACAAGAACAAGAAAGTTTGATCACATTACGCCTGTACTGGCTCACCTGCACTGGCTTCCTGTGCACTTAAGATGTGACTTTAAGGTTTTACTACTTACGTATAAAATACTACACGGTCTAGCTCCATCCTATCTTGCCGATTGTATTGTACCATATGTCCCGGCAAGAAATCTGCGTTCAAAGGACTCCGGCTTATTAGTGATTCCCAAAGCCCCAAAAAAGTCTGCGGGCTGTAGAGCTTTTTCATTTCGGGCTCCAGTACTCTGGAATGCCCTCCCGGTAACAGTTCGAGATGCCACCTCAGTAGAAGCATTTAAGTCTCACCTTAAAACTCATTTGTATACTCTAGCCTTTAAATAGACTCCCTTTTTAGACCAGTTGATCTGCCGTTTCTTTTCTTTTTCTTCTATGTCTCACTCTCCTTTGTGGAGGGGGTCCGGTCCGATCCGGTGGCCATGTACTGCTCGCCTGTGTATCGGCTGGGGACATCTCTGCGCTGCTGATCCGCCTCCGCTTGGGATGGTTTCCTGCTGGCTCCACTGTGAACGGGACTCTCGCTGCTGTGTTGGATCCGCTTTGGACTGGACTCTCGCGACTGTGTTGGATCCATTATGGATTGAATGTTAGACCCGCTCGACATCCATTGCTTTCGTCCTCTCCAAGGTTCTCATAGTCATCATTGTCACCGACGTCCCACTGGGTGTGAGTTTTCCTTGCCCTTATGTGGGCCTACCGAGGATGTCGTAGTGGTTTGTGCAGCCCTTTGAGACACTAGTGATTTAGGGCTATATAAGTAAACATTGATTGATTGATTGATTGACTTCTAAACTGCTACTGGTTAAAGCAAAAAGGAAGAGCAATTAATCTTTTTGAAATATTTATTGCAGTAATCATCTGCAAATTTAACATCTACAAAAGTAAAACAAAAAATAAAGCACCCCTACATCTCTGGGTTCTTTTATATTATTTAATTTCCATTTATGGCAATGTGGTGAATCCTATTTTAGATACACAAAACTGTAAAATATACACAAAACAATAAAGCCACGGTAGTAGAAATAAATGAACAACTGTTGTGTGTCTTTTCAGGGAATCATTTTCTGAGAAGTAAACTGTAACGTCTCCTTTTCATTCTTGCAAAGTGGTCAATCACTCTGGACAGACATGGAAATATTACAGTAACTGTTATACAGTTGACCAGTGGTTCCCAACTGCTGGCTCCTGACATAAAAGTGGATTGTGTCTCATTTTCAGTCAGATGTGTGCAAGAAAAAAAAAAAGTTTAGGGAGAAAAAAATGAAATTGTGCCAACAAAACCAGATAATTTTAGCCTTTTTTCTAGTGACTATTAGTGAGTATTTTAGCAAAAGGCAAAGCGACTAACAAGTTGGAGGAGGACTCAGGACGGACATGGAAATATATTTGAAAAAAAATCTAAATGGGGCAACAAAACCCAATATTTTCAGCCATCTTTTACCGTAGTTTTCGGATTATAAATTGCTCCGGAGTATAAATCGCACCGGCCGAAAATGCAAAATAAAGAAGGAAAAAAACATGTATAAGTCGCACTGGAGTATAAGTCGCATTTTTGGGGGAAATGTATTTGATAAAACTCAACACCCGGGCTTCACGGTGGCAGAGGGGTTAGTGCGTCTGCCTCACAATAAGAAGTTCCTGCAGTCCTGGGTTCAAATCCAGGCTTGGGATCTTTCTGTGTGGAGTTTGCATGTTCTCCCCGTGAATGCGTGGGTTCCCTCCGGGTACTCCGGCTTCCTCCCACTTCCAAAGACATGCACCTGGGGATAGGTTGATTGGCAACACTAAATGGTCCCTAGTGTGTGAATGTTGTCTGTCTATCTGTGTTGGCCCTGCGATGAGGTGGCGACTTGTCCAGGGTGTACACCGCCTTCCGCCCGATTGTAGCTGAGATAGGCGCCAGCGACCCCGAAAGGAAATAAGCGGTAGAAAATGGATGGATGGATGGATATTAGTGAGTATTTTAGCAAAAGGCAAAGCGACTAACAAGTTGGAGGAGGACTCAGGACGGACATGGAAATATATTTAAAAAAAAATCTAAATGGGGCAACAAAACCCAATATTTTCAGCCATCTTTCTGAAAACAAATACAGAAATGTTACTATTTTTTCTGGAAAAAAAAAACAGATGCTTTAGCTGTAGCCATTTTTCTGGTGACAAAACAAGATTATTTTAGTCAAAGTCGCACCGATTAACAAGACAAGTCTACTGTGCTATTTTTCTGTGAAATAAACTTGAATGATTTAAAAAAAATTGGCTCACGACTTGATGATATGGAAAAATGTTTTTCTTCCTGAAGATAAACCATTTGAGAAGCACTCAACTCACACATGCTGACTCCAAATCATCATTGATGCAGAAGCAGCAGACAATAACCAACATGATGTTTCATGTTCGTTGGAAATTCCCCCGACAGCTCGTACAGCAAATGAATATGTTTGTCTTAATACAAGGAATAACGTTAGCTAACTTAGCATCAACTTAAGACAATGATGTTGCCTAGCTAGCTAGGACTTCACTAACATCTCTCATTCCTCGCTTCTTCTCTGCTGCGGGCGAATAACTTTCTTAAATCCATCTAGGAGTTACAGTTTGAATCAAATCAAAATCAAAATAATGTAATTAACAAATTGTTGTTGGCTAACGTCACCTACCTCACGCAGTGATTCGAATCCCCCCCCCCCCCCTCTCTCTCTCTCAACCGAAGTCTCGATCCACACGTGAATAAATTACCATATTAATTAGCCATGTGCTCATTGTTTCGTACTAAGTAGTATGTGCGCTGTTGTCTATGTTATGTAGACTTAAAACTCTGAAGCGTTTTCTTTTTTATTGGTGACATTTTTACTGGGGCACTGCAGATCAACAGTGGGGCACGTGCTCCAGTGAAATATGTCTGGTGACGCCCCTGGTCTGTCGTTGTCTTTATTGGCAGCTGGCACTACTTCCTTCAGTCAGACCTTATTTTTCACCAATGTCTTTCATGCTGACTTGTTATTCATCCTCGTTCCTGTGTTATGTATCTTCACAAAAGGATAGACGGAGTTTCAATGCTGGCTGGTTGCTATTTTAGCACTCCAGCTTACATTGCCGTGTGTGGACGGTTCTGTCTTTGCTCTTCAAAGTCGAGCTGCAGACAGCTTTGAAGGGGACCATGCACCCCCGTGACTGCTAAGCCCCAGGAAAGACTGCGTATGGAGTGACAGTTTATCACATTTGTGTCTGTAAATGAAATTAACCATCACTCAATTAATCAATTGTTATTCATATAGCCCTGAATCACTAGTGTCTCAAAGGGCTGCACAAGCCACAACGACATCCACGGTTCAGATCCCACATAAGGGCAAGGAATAACTCACAACCCAGTTGAATGACTATGACAAACCTTGGAGAGAACCACAGATGTGGGTGACCCCCCCCCCCCCTGTAGATCAATCAATCAATCAATCAATCAATGTTTACTCATATAGCCCTAAATCACTAGTGTCTCAAAGGGCTGCACAAGCCACAACGACATCCACGGTTCAGATCCCACATAAGGGCAAGGAATAACTCACAACCCAGTTGAATGACTATGACAAACCTTTGAGAGAACCACAGATGTGGGTGACGCCCCCCTGTAGATCAATCAATCATCAATCAATGTTTACTTATATAGCCCTAAATCACTAGTGTCTCAAAGGGCTGCACAAGCTACAACGACATCCATGGTTCAGATCCCACATAAGGGCAAGGAATAACTCACAACCCAGTTGAATGACTATGACAAACCTTGGAGAGAACCACAGATGTGGGTGACCCCCCCTGTAGATCAATCAATGTTTACTTATATAGCCCTAAATCACTAGTGTCTCAAAGGGCTGCACAAGCCACAGCAACATCCACGGTTCAGATCCCACATAAGGGCAAGGAATAACTCACAACCCAGTTGAATGACTATGACAAACCTTTGAGAGAACCACAGATGTGGGTGACCCCCCCCTGTAGATCAATCAATCATCAATCAATGTTTACTTATATAGCCCTAAATCAATAGTGTCTCAAAGGGCTGCACAAACCACTACGACATCCTCGGTAGGCCCACATAAGGGCAAGGAAAACTCACACCCAGTGGGACGTCGGTGACAATGATGACTAAGAGAACCTCGGAGAGGACGAAAGCAATGGATGTCGAGCGGGTCTAACATGATACTGTGAAAGTTCAATCCATAATGGATCCAACACAGTCGCGAGAGTCCCGTCCAAATCGGATCCAACATGATATGTCGAGTATGTCGATATATCGCCCAGCCCTAGGTCAGTAAGACAATTACCACTCTTCCTGAGTGGAAGTCGACCTTCAGCTACTATCTTAGTTGTTACCAGGGACAATATTTCTATAATTGACAATTTTTATCCTATATCTTTATGTGCAGACATTGATCAAGCTTATTTGTATTAGAGATGCAGGAGTAGTATCTTAGGAAGTCTTACAGGAACCTTTTGGTTGTTGTCTTCCCAGATCCTTTAGAACAGGGCTACCCATTAGAGCAGGGGTGCCCATTACGTCGATCGCGATCGACTGGTCGATCTCGGAGGGTGTGTCAGTCGATCTCAAGCCAGGCATTAAAAAATAGACATAAAAATGAGCAATCATCAATCATACCAAGACTTCACTTTGGTCAGTTGTTTGACATTCTCGGCACCCGAGGATCTTGTGAGATGACGCTGGCTGCTGCGAGCTCATATTTAAGAAAAAAAATCACTAACAGGGCGGACGCAGAGAAACACATTTTATTTCTAGAGACTCCGTACCTACTGTCAAAACTCTAAAGAGCGACTGCACAGTTCCTGTCTTCACCATAAAAGACCTGTTTCATCCTGCCTGTGCTAACAAAATAAGAGTCTCAGAAAGCTAGCGTGCACAAGCTAGCAAGCTACGGAGTTTGATGCCAATGTATTTCTCCCCCGCCCTCAGCGACCGCTTTCTCACTTGCTTGCCCACCCGCACAGTCACTGACGTCACTCACCTGCTGCCAGACATTAAAGTGCCACACACATATGCTACTCTAATAACAAAGTGTTTAAAAACCAGTATGCAAGTTGGACAAATGAGATGCCAAATCCAACCACTTTCATGTGGTATTGGACAGAAAGGAGGACTTTTTTTTTTCCTCCATTTGGACGTTATCAGCACCACTGTCTAATTCCAATCAATGCAAGTCATCAGAATCAGGTAATACACCAACTTATATTCATGAAAGAAAGGAATCTATGTGTGTTAAACATGCTTGTATTATCATTAAACACCATTAACTTGTTAACAAAAATGTCTCTTTCATAAATAAATAAATATAAATTATAAATAGGAATGAGGTAGATCTCCTCGACTTGGTCAATTGAAAAGTAGCTCGCCTGCAGAAAAAGTGTGAGCGCCCCTGCATTAGATCGACCATGAGCTACTGGTCGATCGTGGATGGTGTGTCGGTCGATCCCGAGGCGTTAAAAATAAACGGACCGACAATTTACCAATCATCAATCCTCACTATGATGTCACTTTTGTCACTTGATTAGTGTTATCGGTCTCTGAGGATTTTGTGAGATGACAACCGGCGGTAATGCGAGAAGCACATTTCATTTCAACAGACTCTCTCTCTCTCTCCGTACCGGCCGTCAAAAGTGTAAAGACTGACCTCACAGTTCTTGTCTTCGCAATAAAAGTGCTGCACCATCCTGCCTGTGCTAACGAAATTAGTGTGTAAAAAAATTGTAATACTCCAACGTATTTCTTGTAAAGGGTATAGAAAGGAGTATGGAAGCTGGACGAATGAGAAGCTAAAAACTAACCACTTTCATGTCGTGTTGGAAAGAGAGGAAGACTTATTTTCCGTCCACAATGTAAATTTGAAATGGTGAATGTGAATCCTAACAATGCGAGTCATCAGAATATGGTAAAACACCAACTTATATCGTCTTCAAGCAAGAAGGGAATCTATATGCGTTAAACATGCCTGTATTTTAATTAAACAAACTCTAACGAGTTGGTGGCATCGTGATGCGGATTCGTTCTCCCAGGGATGCAGACGGGATTCGGACACAGCGTGCGGGTAGAAAAAATAATTAATTCAAGCAATAAAAACAGACTTTGACAAAAACCAAAAGAGCTAGCATGAGAGCTAGAAAACAAAAGGCGCTTAGCATGGGAGCTAGCATAAACAAAAAGACCGAGCGTGGAAGCTAGCTGGTAGCGAGCAGGAACACAGAAGTCGTTACTTGTTGCGTGAAAACAAATTAGGAAGCAAGGCAGACTGACGGGAGAAGGCAGGCTAAATAATGACGGTCTGTAATTTTCATCATAGGTACACTTCAACTGTGAGACAGAATGTGGAAAAAAAATCCAGGAATTCACATTGTAGGAAAACAATGTAGCAGAAAAACTGCCCCAAAGCATGATTTTTCCACCCCCATGATCCACAGTAGGTGTGGTGTTCTTGGGATGCAACTCAGTATTCTTCTTCCTCCAAACACGACCAGTTGAGTTGATACCAAAATGGATACATGGATGATACAGCAGAGGATTGGGAAAAACGTCATGTGGTCAGATGAAACCAAAATAGAACTTTTTGGTATAAACTCAACTCGTCGTGTTTGGAGGAAGAAGAATACTGAGTTGCATCCCAAGAACACCACACCTACTGTGAAGCATGGGGGCGGAAACATCATGCTTTGGGGCTGTTTTTCTGCTAAGGGGACAGGACGATTGATCCGTGTTAAGGAAAGAATGAATGGGGCCATGTATCGTGAGATTTTGAGCATCAGTGAGAGCTTTGAATGGTTGACCAAACACTTATTTTCCACCATAATTTACAAATAAATTCTTTAAAATTCCTATAATGTGAATTCCTGGATTTTTTTTTTTCACATTCTGTCTCTCACAGTTGAAGTGTACCTATGATGAACATTACAGACCTCTGGCATCATTTTAAGTGGGAGAACTTGCACAATCGGTGGCTGACTAAATACTTTTTTGCCCCACTGCATCTATATATATATATATATATATATATATACTTCAGTCATTTGACAAGTAGTGTTGCTGTGTAATTATATTTTCTCACTCTATTCGTTTTTGGAGGATTTTTCTAAAATCTTACGCTACTTCGATTCAGCATTGCTTGAAAGCATTGGAGAGACTTTAATTATTCCTCTGGGGAGTTTTTCCTAGGTCCTGTCAAGGTTATAGCGGCAGTTAAGTATTGCCTGCTTTTAAATGGCCTCACCATATTAGCTTCTGGGATATTACTGCAAAAGACGTCTGCATCAACTGGAAGCAGAAGTGTGTGTGTGTGTGTGTGTGTGTGTGTGTGTGTGTGTGTGTGTTTGTGTGTGACCGTACAAGACGTGCACGACACACTCATTTTAAAATAGTTAGGTAGTATTTGTACTTTATATCTCATATCCTATGCTTTCTCATCGTTTAGTCCGTCTGCCATCCTAATTTGGCTTTAGGACAGCCTAAGGACAACATTATAGAGCTGGGGGTAGGGAACCTATGGCTCTAGAGCCAGATGTGGCTCTTTTGATGACTGCATCTGGCTCTCGGATAAATCTGAGCTGACACTGCTTAACACTGTAAATAATGAATAATTCCGCTTGTAATCACAGTGTTAAAATTAACGTTCAAAATATAAAACATTGTCGTGCATTTTAATCCATCCATCTGTTTTCTACCGCACCCGTTCAAAAAGTTGCGCTAAAGGCCTACTAAAACCCACTACTAGCGACCACGCAGTCTGATAGTTTATATATCAATGATGAAATATTAACATTGCAACACATGCCGATACGGCCTTTTTAGTTGACTAAATTGCAATTTTAAATTTCCCGCAGAGTTTCCTGTTGAAAACATCGCGTGTTTGTGATGTTATTGGTTAGAGGGGACGGCTAAAAGTTGTCTCTTTTCATCGCGCAATTACACAGTATTCTGGACATCTGTGTTGCTGAATCTTTTGCAATTTGTTCGATTAATAATGGAGAAGTCAAAGTAGAAAGATGGAGGTGGGAAGCTTTTAGCCTTTAGCCACACAAACACACGGTGTTTCCTTGTTTATGAATTCCCGGAGGTTAAGCTTTACTATGGATCAGAGCGGTCAAGCGAACCATGGACAACCGGCTGTTTTCGGTGAGAATTGTGGTAATAAGTCGCCTCTTACCGGAGATCAGCAGAGTTTCTGTCCCTCAACAGTTCCCTCAACACAGTCCTCCGACTATCAGGTACTGTTTAACTCACTAAAACACTAACAACACAATAAGCAGATAAGGGATTTCCCAGAATTATTCTAGTAAATGTCAATAAAAAACATCTGAATCGCTCTCACTGCAATCGCCTTTTTTTTTCTTCTAGTCCTTCACTCTAAATTTCCTCATCCACGAATCTTTCGTCCTCGCTCAAATTAAGGGGGGAATTGTCGCTTTCTCGGTCCGAATAGCTCTCGCTGCTGGAGGCTCACATTATAAACGATGTTCAGATGTGAGGAGTTCCACAACCCGTGATGTCACGCGCACATCGTCTGCTACTTCCGGTACAGGCAAGGCTTTTTTATTAGCGACCAAAAGTTGCGAACTTTATCGTCGATGTTCTCTACTAAATCCTTTCAGCAAAAATATGGCAATATCGCGAAATGATCAAGTATGACACATAGAAGGGACCTGCTATCCCCGTTTAAATAAGAACATCTCATTTCAGTAGGCTTTTAATGGTAAGAAGGTATTTATTTATTATTGGTTGGTGATGGGCTTGCCCTCCTGGGGGTTCTTCAGACCACCAAGCACCGACATGATAGCCTTTTTCAGGTCTACAACAATGTTTTATTGTTCAATAAGTCTCTCAGTTGCTTTCCCGCAATTGTCTTTTTCTCTTTCGTTCTCGCTCATGCTCTGGCTCCAGCTCCAACCCTGTCTCTCCTCCTGGCTGCTGCTTATAACAGAGCGACGGGTGATTAGATAACAAGGCCTAGATGGGCCATCTATGCACCTGTCGCTGATTTCGAGGCCGGTCCTGGCAACACCCTGCTTCGCTGCAGGCCCGCAGGCCACGCCCCCTCCACAGTTAGCTTCAGAATAATAATGTTATTTCAAAGAATAAGAGACCTATTATACTCTAGAAATGTTGTTACTTAAAAATGGACGTGTTTAGTGTTGAAAAAAGTATTATACAAATACATTTTGAAATATTTTGCTTTCTTCGCTCTCTCAGCCAAAAAGGTTCTTGACCTTTTTGACATTTCTGCTTTTGCTGTATAACAAAAACATTACTATGTTCTTATAATGTGTGTAGGCATGGTTGTCGATTACAGTTTTAGCTCTGTAAATAGCGTGACATCACAGCAACAGAATATCTATGCGATGATCCGTGATCCGGATCATGTTTTGTTTAGTTCTGTTCTATCAGTTTTAGACTCCTTTGGTTCCTGTTTTGTGCACTTTGGGTGTTTGTCTTGGTTTCAATGGGTACTAGTTGGTTTCACCTGCCTCTGATTAGTGCTCTGCACATTCAATCAATCAATCAATCAATGTTTACTTATATAGCCCTAAATCACTAGTGTCTCAAAGGGCTGCACAAACCACTGCGACATCCTCGGTAGGCCCACATAAGGGCAAGGAAAACTCACACCCAGTGGGACATCGGTGACAATAATGACTATGAGAACCTTGGAGAGGAGGAAAGCAATGGATGTCGAGCGGGTCTAACATGATACTGTGAAAGTTCAATCCATAATGGATCCAACACAGTCGCGAGAGTCCAGTCCAAAGCGGATCCAACACAGCAGCGAGAGTCCCGTTCACAGCGGAGCCAGCAGGAAACCATCCCAAGGGGAGGCGGATCAGCAACGCAGAGATGTCCCCAGCCGATACACAGGCAAGCAGCACATGGCCACCGGATCGGACCGGACCCCCTCCACAAGGGAGAGTGGGACATAGGAGAAAAAGAAAAGAAACGGCAGATCAACTGGTCTAAAAATTCACCTGCTGTTGAGCACTAATCAGAGAGCTTCATTGTTTGCTATATGCAACGGTTACGTTTCCATGTTCTTGATTCTTGCGCCTGTGTTTCCTTAGCTTCCCGTGCGATCGGCACATTTTTATTTTGTTTGTTCTGTCTTTTTGGTCGCTGGGAGATTTATGTTACTAAATCATCTCCTACTTCACGCTGTTGTCCAAAGCAGTCCGTTGTTCTGCATTCCGGGAGTCTAAGGAAACACAGGCGCAATAATCAAGAACATGGAAACGTAACCGTTGCGTATAGTAAACAATGAAGCCACACCGACTGTGGTGAGCAACGTGAATAAATAGCTCTCTGATTAGTGCTCAACAGCAGGTGAACGTGCAGAGCACTAATCAGAGGCAGGTGAAACCAACTAGTACCCATGGAAACAAAAACAAACACCGAAAATGCACCAAACCGGAACCAAGGAAGTCCAAAACCAACAGAACATAACTAAACAAAACATGAACCGGATCATGACAATTCAAACAGAGAACCTGCATCCGAAAATAAATCGGATGCATAGCGAATAAAGCAGGTTTTTGGTTTAATGCATCAACTACAAAGAATTGGTACATTAGTGGATCTAACATAATAGTGAGAGTCCAGTCCATAGTGGACCTAACATAATAGTGAGAGTCCAGTCCATAGTGGATCTAACATAATAGTGAGAGTCCAGTCCATGGTGGATCTAACATAATAGTGTGAGTCCAGTCCATAGTGGATCTAACATAATAGTGAGAGTCCAGTCCTTAGTGGGCCTAACATAATAGTGAGAGTCCAGTCCATGGTGGATCTAACATAATAGTGGGAGTCCAGTCCATGGTGGATCTAACATAAAAGTGAGAGTCCAGTCCTTAGTGGATCTAACATAATAGTGAGAGTCCAGTCCATGGTGGATCTAACATAATAGTGGGAGTTCAGTCCATGGTGGATCTAACATAATAGTGTGAGTCCAGTCCATAGTGGATCTAACATAATAGTGAGAGTCCAGTCCATAGTGGATCTAACATAATAGTGAGAGTCCAGTCCTTAGTGGGTCTAACATAATAGTGAGAGTCCACTCCATAGTGGATCTAACATGATAGTGAGAGTCCAGTCCATAGTGGATCTAACATAATAGTGAGAGTCCAGTCCGTAATGGATCTAACATAATAGTGAGAGTCCAGTCCTTAGTGGGTCTAACATAATAGTGAGAGTCCAGTCCATGGTGGATCTAACATAATAGTGAGAGTCCAGTCCTTAGTGGGTCTAACATAATAGGGCGAGTCCAGTCCATAGTGGATCTATCATAATAGTGCGAGTCCAGTCCATAGTGGATTTAACATAATAGTGAGAGTCCAGTCAATAGTGGATCTAACATAATAGCGAGAGTCCAGTCCTTAGTGGATCTAACATAATAGAGCGAGTTCAGTCCATAGTGGATCTAACATGATAGTGAGAGTCCAGTCCTTAGTGGGTCTAGCATAATAGTGAGAGTCCAGTCCATGGTGGATCCAACATAATAGCGAGAGTCCAGTCCTTAGTGGATCTAACATAATAGAGCGAGTTCAGTCCATAGTGGATCTAACATGATAGTGAGAGTCCAGTCCGTAATGGATCTAACATAATAGTGAGAGTCCAGTCCTTAGTGGGTCTAACATAATAGTGAGAGTCCAGTCCATGGTGGATCTAACATAATAGTGAGAGTCCAGTCCTTAGTGGGTCTAACATAATAGGGCGAGTCCAGTCCATAGTGGATCTATCATAATAGTGCGAGTCCAGTCCTTAGTGGGTCTAACATTATAGTGAGAGTCCAGTCCATGGTGGATCTAACATAATAGTGAGAGTCCAGTCCTTAGTGGGTCTAACATAATAGTGAGAGTCCAGTCCTTAGTGGATCTAACATAATAGAGCGAGTTCAGTCCATAGTGGATCTAACATGATAGTGAGAGTCCAGTCCATAATGGATCCAACATAATAGCGAGAGTCCAGTCCTTAGTGGATCTAACATAATAGAGCGAGTTCAGTCCATAGTGGATCTAACATGATAGTGAGAGTCCAGTCCGTAATGGATCTAACATAATAGTGAGAGTCCAGTCCTTAGTGGGTCTAACATAATAGTGAGAGTCCAGTCCATGGTGGATCTAACATAATAGTGAGAGTCCAGTCCTTAGTGGGTCTAACATAATAGAGCGAGTTCAGTCCATAGTGGATCTAACATGATAGTGAGAGTCCAGTCCGTAATGGATCTAACATAATAGTGAGAGTCCAGTCCTTAGTGGGTCTAACATAATAGAGCGAGTTCAGTCCATAGTGGATCTAACATGATAGTGAGAGTCCAGTCCGTAATGGATCTAACATAATAGTGAGAGTCCAGTCCTTAGTGGGTCTAACATAATAGTGAGAGTCCAGTCCATGGTGGATCTAACATAATAGTGAGAGTCCAGTCCTTAGTGGGTCTAACATAATAGGGCGAGTCCAGTCCATAGTGGATCTATCATAATAGTGCGAGTCCAGTCCTTAGTGGGTCTAACATAATAGTGAGAGTCCAGTCCATGGTGGATCTAACATAATAGTGAGAGTCCAGTCCTTAGTGGGTCTAACATAATAGTGCGAGTCCAGTCCATAGTGGATTTAACATAATAGTGAGAGTCCAGTCAATAGTGGATCTAACATAATAGAGTGAGTTCAGTGCTAGGTGGATCTAACATAATAGTGAGAGTCCAGTCCATAATGGATCCAACATAATAGCGAGAGTCCAGTCCTTAGTGGATCTAACATAATAGAGCGAGTTCAGTCCATAGTGGATCTAACATGATAGTGAGAGTCCAGTCCGTAATGGATCTAACATAATAGTGAGAGTCCAGTCCTTAGTGGGTCTAACATAATAGTGAGAGTCCAGTCCATGGTGGATCTAACATAATAGTGAGAGTCCAGTCCTTAGTGGGTCTAACATAATAGGGCGAGTCCAGTCCATAGTGGATCTATCATAATAGTGCGAGTCCAGTCCTTAGTGGGTCTAACATAATAGTGAGAGTCCAGTCCATGGTGGATCTAACATAATAGTGAGAGTCCAGTCCTTAGTGGGTCTAACATAATAGTGAGAGTCCAGTCCATGGTGGATCTAACATAATAGTGAGAGTCCAGTCCTTAGTGGGTCTAACATAATAGTGAGAGTCCAGTCCATGGTGGATCTAACATAATAGTGAGAGTCCAGTCCTTAGTGGGTCTAACATAATAGTGAGAGTCCAGTCCATAGTGGATCTAACATGATAGTGAGAGTTCAGTCCGTAATGGATCCAACATAATAGTGCGAGTCCAGTCCATAGTGGATTTAACATAATAGTGAGAGTCCAGTCCATAGTGGATTTAACATAATAGTGAGAGTCCAGTCAATAGTGGATCTAACATAATAGAGTGAGTTCAGTGCTAGGTGGATCTAACATAATAGTGAGAGTCCAGTCCATAATGGAGCCAACATAATAGCGAGAGTCCAGTCCTTAGTGGATCTAACATAATAGAGCGAGTTCAGTCCATAGTGGATCTAACATGATAGTGAGAGTCCAGTCCGTAATGGATCTAACATAATAGTGAGAGTCCAGTCCTTAGTGGGTCTAACATAATAGTGACAGTCCAGTCCTTAGTGGGTCTAACATAATAGGGCGAGTCCAGTCCATAGTGGATCTATCATAATAGTGCGAGTCCAGTCCGTAATGGATCTAACATAATAGTGCGAGTCCAGTCCATAGTGGATTTAACATAATAGTGAGAGTCCAGTCAATAGTGGATCTAACATAATAGAGTGAGTTCAGTGCTAGGTGGATCTAACATAATAGTGAGAGTCCAGTCCATAGTGGATCTAACATAATATTGAGAGTCCAGTCCATAGTGGATCTAACATAATAGTGAGAATCCAGTCCATAGTGGATCTAACGTAATAGTGAGAGTTCAGTCCAAGGTGGATCCAACATAACAGTGAGAGTCCAGTCCATAGTGGATCTAACATAATAGTGAGTCCAGTCCATAGTGGATCTAACATAATAGTGAGAGTCCAGTCCTTAGTGGGTCTAACATAATAGTGAGAGTCCAGTCCGTAGTGGATCTAACATAATAGTGAGAGTCCAGTCCATAATGGATCCAACATAATAGCGAGAGTCCAGTCCTTAGTGGATCTAACATAATAGAGCGAGTTCAGTCCATAGTGGATCCAACATAATAGTGAGAGTCCAGTCCATAGTGGATCTAACATAATAAAGCAAGTTCAGTCCATAGTGGATCTAACATGATAGTGAGAGTCCAGTCCATAGTGGATCTAACATAATAGTGAGAGTCCAGTCCTTAGTGGGTCTAACATAATAGTGAGAGTCCAGTCCATGGTGGATCTAACATAATAGTGAGAGTCCAGTCCTTAGTGGGTCTAACATAATAGGGCGAGTCCAGTCCATAGTGGATCTATCATAATAGTGCGAGTCCAGTCCGTAATGGATCTAACATAATAGTGCGAGTCCAGTCCATAGTGGATTTAACATAATAGTGAGAGTCCAGTCAATAGTGGATCTAACATAATAGTGAGAGTCTACAAAGAATTAGTACATTTTGATATGCTTTATTTCATACATTTGAGAAAAATGCTGATGCGGTCAACATTGGTGTCATTAGCAGCCGTAAAGCAGGTTGATCCTGCTGATGTCCACTCTGGACAGACCCCGCCTCTGGCCGATGTTGGCGTGGGACAAAGGGACGATGGTGTCTCTCCCGTTGACGCTGAAGGCTGTTCTTCCGTAGTGCATGATGGAGGAGTAGTCATAGGGGGTGTTCAGGTTGTTGGTGTCCTGCTTGTGGAAGTTGAAGGCCATCGCTCGGTCGATGTTCTCCCAGACGATCCTGACGTAGCTGTCGCGGTCGCTTCTGGTCTGCTCGTGCTGGAAGCCCAGAGCATGGAGGAACTCGTGCTGGATGATGCCGTGGTAGATGCAGCCGTCACGGTTGAGTGACAGCACCTGCCTCCCTCCCTGTCGGCCCAGAGCCGAGAAGCAGCCGCCTCCGTTCTCCACGCTGACGAAGTCGTACTCATTGCGCCGGGGGACGAAGCGGACGCAGGACCTGCCGTGGAAAGACTTAACCGCGTTCTCAATCTTCTGCCTCTCCATGCCGCTGAACTGAGGACTGATGACATAGGGGATCGTCACCAAGCCGTTGAAGGACTTCTTCCACAGGCAGCTGTTGGAGAAGCACTTCAGGGCATTTCTGGTTTTGGGAAGCAGCATGTCTCCTTCCAGGAGGGACTCACTCGTGCCGTTGTTGGTGGTCAGAATGGCGGTGGTAAGGTCAACGGTCTCCTCCTCATTTCCTGAGAATTCTTCATCCGTGTCCTGTTGAGCCTGAGCGAGGCCCAGCAAGAGGAGCATCAGCAGACTGGAAAAGGGACTCATTTTCAGCTTGGTTCTTGGGGAGTTCTGCTGTTCAGAGACTCTTTGAAGACGGATGTCCTTCTTGGTGCAGTCTGGGGTTTTTATACTTTGTTGTACAGGTGTGGCTGTAGGGAGATTATAGTCTGAAGGCCCGAACAAACATCTGAAGGGTGGACTCCACTGGTAATCTTTCCAGTTCAACATGGTATTTTATCCTTTGTTGCGACAGGTAAACAAAGTAGACAATATGAGGTGGAAGAAGGGTGTGGATACTTTATTTCTGTTGAAGCCCCTCCTCCGACATCAGGGGTCGGCAACCTAAAATGTCGAAGGAGCCATATTGGACCACAAATACAAAAAGTAATTCGTCTGAAGCCGCAAAAATTTAAAAGATAGGTGTTATAATGCTTTTTGCAGACGATGTGGTTCTGATGGCTTCATCGGACCGGGATCTTCAGCTCTCACTGGATCGGTTCGCAGCCGAGTGTGAAGCGACCGGAATGAGAATCAGCACCTCCAAGTCCGAGTCCATGGTTCTCGCCCGGAAAAGGGTGGAATGCCATCTCTGGGTTGGGGAGGAGACCCTGCCCCAAGTGGAGAAGTTCAAGTACCTAAGAGTCTTGTTCACGAGTGAGGGAAGAGTGGATCGTGAGATCGACAGGCGGATCGGTGCGGCGTCTTCAGTAATGCGGACGTTGTACCGATCCGTTGTGGTGAAGAAGGAGCTGAGCCGGAAGGCAAAGCTCTCAATTTACCGGTCGATCTACGTTCCCATCCTCACCTATGGTCATGAGCTTTGGGTCATGTCCGAAAGGACAAGATCACGGGTACAAGCGGCCCAAATGAGTTTCCTCTCCCTTAGAGATAGGGTGAGAAGCTCTGCCATCCGGGAGGAACTCAAAGTAAAGCCGCTGCTCCTCCACATGAAGAGGAGCCAGATGAGGTGGTTCGGGCATCTGGTCAGGATGCCACCCCAACGCCTCCCTAGGGAGGTGTTTAGGGCACGTCCAACCGGTAGGAGGCCACGGGGAAGACCCAGGACACGTTGGGAAGACTATGTCTCCCGGCTGGCCTGGGAACGCCTCGGGATCGCCCGGGAAGAGCTAGACGAAGTGGCTGGGGAGAGGGAAGTCTGGGTTTCCCTGCTTAGGCTGTTGCCCCCGCAACCCGACCTCGGATAAGCGGAAGAAGATGGCTGGATGGATGGATGGTGTTATAATGATGGAAACACTTGATGTAAGTAGCTAATTAACTATAATAGCCTACTATCAAAACAAGTATGTGTCACAGGCTGACGCAAATCTTCGTTGACAGAAATGGGGGGGGCAAAAAAGTATTTAGTCAGCCACCGATTGTGCAAGTTCTCCCACTTAAAATGATGACAGAGGTCTGTAATTTTCATCATAAGTACACTTCAACTGTGAGAGACAGAATGTGGAAAAAAAATCCAGGAATTCACATTGTAGGAATTTTAAATAATTTATTTGTAAATTATGGTGGAAAATAAGTATTTGGTCAACCATTCAAAGCTGATGGAAGGAGGTTTTGACTCAAAATCTCACGATACATGGCCCTAATTATTCTTTCCTTAACACGGATCAATCGTCCTGTCCCCTTAGCAGAAAAACAGCCCAAAAGCATGATTTTACCACCCCCATGCTTCACAGTAGGTATGGTGTTCTTGGGATGCAACTCAGTATTCTTCTTCCTCCAAACACGACCAGTTGAGTTTATACCAAAATGGATACATGGATGATACAGCAGAGGATTGGGAAAAATGTCATGTGGTCAGATGAAACCAAAATAGAACTTTTTGGTATAAACTCAACTCGTCGTGTTTGGAGGAAGAAGAATACTGAGTTGCATCCCAAGAACACCATACCTACTGTGAAGCATGGGGGTGGAAACATCGTGCTTTGGGGCTGTTTTTCTGCTAAGGGGACAGGACGATTGATCTGTTCAGTCACTGGTGATGCACCTTTAGACTAGAATAGATACAGTATATGTCACTGGTAATGATTTTAATCAGTCCGTGTAATCATTCCAAGAAGTTGCAAAGATGACCATCAGGGCCAGGCTCGGTTTAAGTAGCAGACAATGCATTGTCGGCACATAAACGTTAGGGCATTGATTTTTTTTCCAACCTATTCTTTACGGGTTCACAAGGGAACATGTTTCCCGACATACAAACACACACGGGTCCCATAAAACTAGAACATGGACAGAGTATCTGCGCTGCTGTCATGCCAAACATATTAAGTATCGTAACATTGGCAACCTTAACAGTGCTATCACTAATTAGACTTAGACAAACTTTAATGATCCACGAGGGAAATTGTTCAACACAGTAGCTCAGGTACAATGGTGGAAAGTGTAAGGATGGAAAGGACAGTGCAGGTATAAATAGACTGAATATAGCAATATAAGATATAACATATATGTGAATATATACTTAAAATGTGTACAGTATATTATACATACAGATATATTATGTCTATAACATACAGTGGGGCAAAAAATTATTTAGTCAGCCACCGATTGTGCAAGTTCTCCCACTTAAAATGATGACAGAGGTCTGTCATTTTCATCATAGGTACACTTCAACTGTGGGAGACAGAATGTGGGGAAAAAATCCAGGAATTCACATTGTAGGAATTTTAAATAATTTATTTGTAAATTATGGTGGAAAATAAGTATTTGGTCACTTCGAAAAAGGAAGATCTCTGGCTCTCACAGACCTGTAACTTCTTTTTTTTAAGAAGCCACGCTGTTGTAACACGTGCTGAATGTGGCTTGGCATTGTCTTGCTGAAATAAGCAGGGGCGTCCATTAAAAAGACGGCGCTTAGATGGCAGCATATGTTGTTCCAATACCTGTATGTACCTTTCAGCATTAATGGTGCCTTCACAGATGTGTAAGTTACCCATTTATTGGGCACTAATGCACCCCCATACCATTGCAGATGCTGGCTTTTGAACTTTGCGTCGATAACAGTCTGGATGGTTCGCTTCCCATTTGGTCCGGATGACACGATGTCGAATATTTCCAAAAACAATTCGATTTGTGGACTCCTCAGACCACAGAACACTTTTCCACTTTGCATCAGTCCATCTTAGATGATCTCGGGCCCAGAGAATCCGGCGGCGTTTCTGGATGTTGTTGATAAATGGCTTTCGCTTTGCATAGTAGAGCTTTAACTTGCACTTACAGATGTACCGACAAACTTTATTGAGTAACAGTGGTTTTCTGAAGTGTTCCTGAGCCCATGCGGTGATATCTTTTAGTGATTTTTGATACGGTGCCGATTGAGGGATCGAAGGTCACGGTCATTCAATGTTGGTTTCCGGCCATTTCTCTAGATTCTCTGAACCTTTTGATGATATTATGGAGCGTAGATGTTGAAATCCCTAAATTGCTTGCAATTGCACTTTGAGAACGTTGTTCTTAAACTTTTTGACTATTTGCTCACGCAGTTGTGGACAAAGGGGTGTACCTCGCCCCATCCTTTTCTTGTGAAACACTGAGCATTTTTTTGGGAAGCTGTTTTTATACCCAACCATGGCAACCACCTGTTCCCAATTAGCCTGCACACCTGTGCGATGTTCCAAATAAGTGTTTGATGAGCATTCCTCAACTTTATCAGTATTTATTGCCACTTTTCCCAACTTCTTTGTCACGTGTTGTTGGCATCAAATTCCAAAGTTAATCATTATTTGCAAAAAGGAAAATGTTTATCAGTTTGAACATCAAATATGTTGTCTTTGTAGCATATTCAACTGAATATGGGTTGAAAATGATTTGCAAATCATTGTATTCCGTTTATATTTACATCTAACACAATTTCCCAACTCATATGGAAACGGGGTTTCTAAAATTATATTCATTCGTTGCCATCTTCTCACCATCCATGATCCAAAATGAGAGAACAATCCTACCCAATGGTCCATAAATACAAAACGCCACATTCATATTTAACTTTGCATTGACTTATTGTTAAGTAAAAGCAGTGAGAGAGTGTGACGTGATCTCTGAAGTATTCCTGTACCGATCTATTTTTCATGATCTCACGCCGACTGAACCCCCTTAGATTTTTTTTAAAGAAACATTTCCAATGAAGGACGCCAGTCGAGCCTGTGCCCGAATTTGTAATAAATGATGACATAATTTTGAATCGGATAATTACTTGAGAGACGTGTCAGTGATCAATCAAATTCTTTATCAAAGTGGTTCTCAACCTTTTTTCAGTGATGTACCCCCTGTGAACATTTTTTTTAATTCAAGTACCCCCTAATCAGAGCAAAGCATTTTTGGTTGAAAAAAAGAGATAAAGAAGTAAAATTCAGCACTATGTCATCAGTTTCTGATTTATTAAATTGTTTAACAGTGCAAAATTTGTAGTGGTCTGTCTTGATTTATTTTGAAAAAAAAAGATAGAAAAATAACTAAATCTTGTTGAAAAATAAAGTGATTCAATTATAAATAAAGATTTTTACACATAGAAGTAATCATCAACTTAAAGTGTCCTCTTTGGGGATTGTAATAGAGATCCATCTGGATTCATGAACTTAATTCTAAATATTTCTTCACAAAAAAATTAATCTTTAACATCAATATTTATGGAACATGTCCACAAAAAAATCTCGCTGTCAACACTGAATATTTGCATTGTTGCGTTTCTTTTCACACTTTATGAATTTGCATTCATATTTTGTTGAAGTATTATTCAATAAATATATTTATAAAGGATTTTTGAATTGTTGCTATTTTTAGAACATTTAAAAAAAATTATCATGTACCTCCGTTTGAAAACCACTGCTTGGACACAACTTAGAGCAGGGGTGTCAAACTCAAATACAGAGTGGGCCAACATTTTAAACGGAACAAAGGTTGAACAAATTAACCGAAACAAGTTTTGCATTAAATATTGAACAAGCAAAGCTTATATAACTTTAGTGACATGCAAAATCCAGTTTCAAATAATAATAATAATGATAAAAAATATCAATGGCATCCATCCATCCATTTTCTACCGCTTATTCCCTTTCGGGGTCGCGGGGGGCGCTGGCGCCTATTTCAGCTACAATCGGGCGGAAGGTGGGGTACACCCTGGACAAGTCGCCACCTCATCGCAGGGCCAACACAGATAGACAGACAACATTCACACACTAGGGACCATTTAGTGTTGCCAATCAACCTATCCCCAGGTGCATGTCTTTGGAAGTGGGAGGAAGCCGGAGTACCCGGAGGGAACCCACGCATTCACGGGGAGAACATGCAAACTCCACACAGAAAGATCCCGAGCCTGGATTTGAACCCAGGACTGCAGGACCTTCGTATTGTGAGGCAGACGCACTAACCCCTCTTCCACCGTGAAATAGCATATCAAATACAATTTGAATAAAAATGTTATGCCTTTTTTTCTATTTGCAATCTTCTGAGGTAAATATCACATTTTTTCCACAGGCTAGTAATAAATTTGATAATAAAATAACAATAATGAATGACCCAAACATTCAAGCTTTGAAGTAGCAAGAGAAAATGCATGAATAAAACGTTAATTATTGGTCAGTTTGCTAGAAGTTTCCCGGAAGAGTTAGTGCTGCAAGGGTTTCTGGGTATTTGTTCTGTATTGTTACGGTGCGGATGTTCACCCGAAATGTGTTTGTCATTCTTGTTTGGTGTGGGTTCACAGTGTGGCGCATATTTGTAACAGTGCTAAAGTTGTTTATACGGCCACCCTCAGTGTGACCTGTATGACTGTTGACCAAGTATGCCTTGCATTCACTTGTGTGTGTGTGAAAGCCACAAATATTATGTGACACGCTGTTAATATAGAGGAAAAGCGGACGTGACGACAGGTTGGGGCGGTTTAGCTCGGTTGGTAGAGTGGCCGTGCCAGCAACTTGAGGGTTGCAGGTTCGATTCCCGCTTCCGTCATCCTAGTCACTGCCGTTGTGTCCTTGGGCAAGACACTTTACCCACCTGCTCCCAGTGCCACCCACACTGGTTTGAATGTAACTTAGGTAATGGGTTTCACTATGTAAAGCGCTTTGAGTCACTAGAGAAAAAGCGCTATATAAATATAATTCACTTCACTTGTAGAGAACGCTAAAGGCAGTAGTGCCTTAAATGCACGCCCCCAATATAGTTGTCCAGGTGGAAATCGGTAGGAATTCGGGAGAATGGTTGCCCCGGGAGATTTTCGGGAGGGGCACTGAACTTCGGGAGTCTACCGGGAAAATTAGGAGGGTTGGCAAGTATGAGTATTAGTGGTGAATGGGGTGTTACAGCGGCACTGACGCTGTATAACACCGGCGGGGCCAGCTCTAATGCTAAATTGATATTGCCTCAAGGGCCAAATTAAATTACACGGCGGGCCAGAGTTTGACACCCATGACTTAGACCGACTGTATATCGGAAATGTAAAGGTGTCAAGTTACAACTGAGCCATAAGCGGGAAAGTAGCGAGCAGAAATGCATGAAGACAGGGGGACATTATAGAAAATCCATCCGTCCATCCATCATCTTCCGCTTATCCGAGGTCGGGTCGCGGGGGCAACAGCCTAAGCAGGGAAACCCAGACTTCCCTCTCCCCAGCCACTTCGTCTAGCTCTTCCCGGGGGATCCGAGGCGTTCCCAGACCAGCCGGGAGACATAGTCTTCCCATCGTGTCTTGGGTCTTCCCCGTGGCCTCCTACCGGTCGGACGTGCCCTAAACCCCTCCCTAGGGAGGCGTTCGGGTGGCATCCTGACCAGATGCCCGAACCACCTCATCTGGCTCCTCTCGATGTGGAGGAGCAGCGGCTTTACTTTGAGTTCCTCCCGGATGGCAGAGCTTCTCACCCTATCTCTAAGGGAGAGCCCCGCCACACGCCTGAGGAAACTCATTTGGGCCGCTTGTACCCGTGATCTTATCCTTTCGGTCATGACCCAAAGCTCATGACCATAGGTGAGGATGGGAACGTATATCGACCGGTAAATTGAGAGCTTTGCCTTCCGGCTCAGCTCCTTCTTCACCACAACGGATCGGTACAACGTCCGCATTACTGAAGACGCCGCACCGATCCGCCTGTCGATCTCACGATAGAAAATATCAAATCCAAAGCCATGGTAAATTGTTCTCCCAACAAGACAAGAGCATTTTATCTTTCAATTGCCGTGAGACAACATCATTAAAACAAACACCTGCTGACGCACTTTGCTGCTTTTAGAGAGTGAAATTAATCATATTTATATCGTGCTTGTGCTTCGAAAATTTTAATTAACTTACAAATGTGTGCCTGTGAATGTTATTTGTCTGTGTTGGCCCTGCGATGAGGTGGCGATTTGTCCAGGGTGTATGCAGCCTTCCGCCCGATTGTAGCTGAGATAGGCACCAGCGTCCCCCGCAATCATGAAGGGAATAAGCGGTAGAAAATGGATGGGTGTGTTGTATGTTCCTTGATTGGCAACCAGTCCAGGCTGTACGTCTCTTGCCTAAAAAGTCAGCTGCCTTAGGCTGTGGCTCACCTCCCACCCTAATCATTTTAAGCACTTTAGAAAATGCATTTTTAAGCACTTTAGAAAATGCACGGCTGTATGGGGCAACTACACGTAGATTGAAAAATTACACACGTAATGCTTCGATTGGAAATAGTTTTGAAACTCCAAGGACTTTTATTAAATAAAAGATTACAACTGTAGCTGTTTGCTACATGTTACCCATAGATAATGTAATTTTTAGTAATGTTTCAAAAGGCAATGATCCGTGCGGAGGGGGTCGTGTGTAAAGACCGGCCTCGAAGCCAGCGGCAGGTGAGTAGATGGCCCAGCTGGGACTGGTTATCTAATCACCTGTCGCCCTTATTAGCAGCAGCCGGACTGAAACACGTTGTTGGAGTTGGGGAGAGAAAAAGACATGCTGGAGAACACAAGGGAGAGCAAGAGAGACTGAGGCTGAAAAGTCGAGTGTGTTTACCGGGGCTCTCGTGCCAGTGTGTGGTGGTCAGGGGAACCCACGGCAGAGGAACTGACACAATCATTAAATTAGTCATGATTTTATTCATACATAAAGAAAACTTGGGCTTTAACAGATTTTAAGTGAATTAGTATTGGTCATTAAAACAATTGTTTCATTTAACTATGTCACCAAGTAACATCATTGCGGAGTCGTCAGTGAAGTCTACTGTGTCTGTTTTAGTCTAATGATGACCAGGGACTAAAAAAATCCGAACCAAATACAGTACTAACTGATTCTGAAAGGAATTTGTAATTATGCCAGATTTTAGCTAAAGGGTACATTTCCGTCTGTTGTCTCTGGACAGGTTAGTGTTCACAGTACTGTATTGTCAATGATGATTGGGTAATTTAAGTGCTTAATTTTGACCATGGATATACTCATTGACTGTTACCATTGTGTTTTTTATTTTGTATGGTCTAAAAAAATCTGATTACTTTGATTTGGAACCAGACTTTTAACTTAATTGCAAAGCTGTGGGATTCTACTACTTTACTACTTTTTTTTTTTATCAAAATATTTTTTTTCTTGTAGGCACCTCACAATCCACTCATGGTCCGAGATGAAATTAAATGAACACAAATGAGTTTATTTCGGTCGTATAATCAACCATTTTGTGTGATCAATTTAACAGCCCAGATTATACGGATAAACAATCATACACATACACACACAAAAAGGAAAAAAAAAATACCAAAAAAGGTTATTCAGGAGATTATTAGAATTCTGGTTGTTCTGAATTTAATGGAGTCATTCAATCAGGGCGTAGCTCATTTATGTAGACATTTACACATTGTCATGTATTTGTGATCATGTTTTGTTTAGTTCAATCAATCAATCAATGTTTACTTATATAGCCCTAAATCACTAGTGTCTCAAAGGGCTGCACAAACCACAACGACATCCTGGGTAGAGCCCACATAAGGGCAAGGAAAACTCACACCCAGTGGGACGTCGGTGACAATAATGACCCAGTTGTGTTATGTTACTTCAAGACATCATTAGTTCCTGTTTTTCAACTCCATTGTTTTGTTTCCATGACAACCCCATTAGTTTTCACCTGTCCTCATGTCACGCACCTGTTTCACTTGGACTCATGCACCTGTTGTCAATCACCACGTCACCATTTAAGCCTGTGGTTGCCAGGCAGTCCGCCTGGCGACATCACCCTCAAAAGGCCTTTGATACCCAATCGATTACGTGGTCCATGCCATCGTCCTCATGCCTTTGCTCTGTTGTTTTTGACTTCTTCACAGCATAATAAGTGATTCGTTTTTATGTTTTTTAGTTCATGTTTCACCTCTTAAGTTATTTTTGCCTCCCCCTTGTGCGCGCCTTTTGTTTTGTAGTTTTTGAGTGATTAATTAAAAGATGTCAGTACCTCCACGCCATGTCCGGTCCAGTCGATTTGCACCACGGGAAAACAAACCACACCATAGTCCACACATCAGACAGCATTTATTTACAAATAATACATTAATTGATTATAATTACAGAGAATATTATAGTGATCAGCAATGTTTTGGTAGAGCGACTGTGTTGGTTTCAGAACTGTTACACCTGTCAGAGACCAGCTGGTTATAATAACTTAGGTGAGGAAAGAAGCCTACAAGAGAGAAACACCTTCTCATTTGATAAAAATGACATATATTGTACAAACCCTGTTTCCATATGAGTTGGGAAATTGTGTTCGATGTAAATATAAACAGAATACAATGATTTGCAAATCATTTTCAACTCATATTCAGTTGAATATGCTACTAAGACGACATATTTGATGTTCAAACTGATAAAACATTTTAATTTTTTGCAAATAATCATTAAATTTAGAATTTGATGCCAGCAAAACATGGCAAAGAAGTTGGGAAAGGTGGCAATGAATACTGATAAAGTACAGGAATGCTCATCAAACGCTTATTTGGAACATCCCACAGGTGTGCAGGCTAATTGGGAACAGGTGGGTGCCATGGTTGGGTATGAAAGCAACTTCCATGAAATGATAAGTAATTCACAAACAAGGATGGGGTGAGGGGTCACTAAATTGTAAGCAAATTGTCGAACAGTTTTAGAACAACATTTCTCAACGAGCTATTGCGAGGAATTTAGGGATTTTACCATCTACGGTCCGTAAAATCATCAAAATGTTTAGAGAATCTGGAAAAATCACTGCACATAAGCGATGATATTACAGACTTTTGTTCCCTGAGGCGGTACTGCATCAAAAACCGACATCAATGTGTAAAGGATATCACCACATGGGCTCAGGAACACTTCATAAAACCACTCTCAGTAACTACAGTTGGTTGCTACATCTGTAAGTGCAAGCTAAAACCCATTTATCAACAACACCAAGGAACAACGCTGGCTTCGCTGGGCCCGCTCATCTAAGATGGACTGATGCAAAGTGGAAACGTGTTCTGTGGTCTGACCTGTCCACATTTCAAATGGTTTTTGGAAACTGTGGACGTGGTGTCCTCCGGAACTAAGTGTAAAATAACCATCCAGATGGTTATAGGTGCAAAGATCAAAAGCCAGCATCTGTGATGGTATGGAGGTGTATTAGTGCCCAAATCATGGGTAACTTACACATCTGTGAAGGCACCATTAATGCTGATAGGTCCATACAGGTTTTGGAGCAACATATGTTGTCATCCAAGCAACGTTATAATGGACGCCCCTGCTTATTGCAGCAAGACAATGCCAAGCCACGTGTTACAACAGTGTGGCTTCGTAGTAAAAGAGTGCGGGTACTTTCCTGACCCGCCTGTAGTCCAGACCTGTCTCCCGTCGAAAATGTGTGGCGCATTATGAAGCGTAAAATACGACAGCGGAGACTGAACGACTGAAGCTCTACATAAAACAAGAATGGGAAAGAATTCCACTTTAAAAGCTTCAACAATTAGTTTCATGTGAGGTGAATTATATTTATATAGCGCTTTTCTCTAGTGACTCAAAGCGCTTTACATAGTGAAACCCAATATCTAAGTAACATTTAAACCAGTGTGGGTGGCACTGGGAGCCGGTGGGTAAAGTGTCTTGCCCAAGGACACAACGGCGGTGACTAGGATGGCGGAAGCGGGAATCGAACCCGCAACCCTCAAGTTGCTGGCACGGCCACTCTACCAACCGAGCTATACCGCTCATCAGTTCCCAAACGTTTATTGAGTGTTGTTAAAAGGTGATGTAACACAGTGGTGAACATGCCCTTTCCCAACTACTTTGGCGCATGTTGCAGCCATGAAATTATAAGTTAATTATTATTTGCCCAAAAATAAATAAATAAAGTTTATGAGTTTGAACGTCAAATATCTTGTATTTGTAGTGCATTCAATTGAATATGGGTTGAAAAGGATTCGCAAATCATTGTATTCCGTTTACATCTAACACAATTTCCCGGGTGTCAGCGGGTGGATTTGGGATTGTGCGAGCGACAGGTGTATACCTTACCCATCCAGTCGGACAGAGCTTCCGCTGACTTCCTGGATGCCCGACTGTGAGATCGACGTGGATCGCTGCGACTGCGTTCCGCTTCCTGAGCCGACCGCCCAAATAAGGGCGCACCGCTGCCACCTCAACTCTTCCGTCTGCGCTCACAGGCGCCAACATTTTGATGCTGCGTCTTGCAGGTGCAGGTGGCCCGAGCAGCATCACACTGGCGAGTGAACGGAGAGCAGCTGAGCACCGCAGACGACAGGCTCATAATTTATTCACACTTCTATTTATGCTAATGAAAGAACTAATTAGGACAATCTTAACTATTAATCACATATTTGGATCAATGTTATTTGCAAGCTGTAGATTATAAAAATATTATTTTTTATATTTTGACTTACAGACCCTGTTTCCGTGCGAGTTGGGAGGTTGTGTTGGATGTGGATGTGGACAGGGTGCAGTGGTTTGCGGGTCCTTTTCGGGCCGTGTTCGCTTGAGTGTGCTACAGAGACAACGTGTTTGATGTTCAAACTCATAGACTTTATTTTTTTTTGCAAATAATGATTGACTTGGAATTTCGTGGCTGCGGCACGTGCCAAGGTAGTTGGGAAAGGGCATGTTCACCACTGTGTTACATCACCTTTTCTTTTAACAACACTCAATAAACGGCTTCACGGTGGCAGAGGGGTTAGTGCGTCTGCCTCACAATACGAAGGTCCTGCACTCCTGGGTTCAAATCCAGGCTCGGGATCTTTCTGTGTGGAGTTTGCATGTTCTCCCCGTGAATGCGTGGGTTCCCTCCGGGTACTCCGGCTTCCTCCCACTTCCAAAGACATGCACCTGGAGATAGGTTGATTGGCAACACTAAATGGTCCCTAGTGTGTGAAAGTGAGTGTGAATGTTGTCTGTCTATCTGTGTTGGCCCTGCGATGAGGTGGCGACTTGTCCAGGGTGTACCCCGCCTTCCGCCCGATAGTAGCTGAGAGAGGCGCCAGCGCCCCCCGCGACCCCGAAAGGGAATAAGCGGTAGTAAATGGATGGATGGATGGAACACTCAATAAACGTTTGGGAACTGAGGAAACCAATTGTTGAAGCTTTGAAAGTGGAATTCTTTCCCATTCTTGTTTTATGTAGAGCTTCAGTCCTTCAACAGGCGGCATAGCTCGGTTGGTAGAGTGGCCGTGCCAGCAACTTGTGGGTTGCAGGTTCGATTCCCGCTTGTGCCATCCTAGTTACTGCCGTTGTGTCCTTGGGCAAGACACTTTACCCACCTGCTCCCAGTGCCACCCACACTAGTTTAAATGTAACTTAGATATTGGGTGTCACTATGTAAAGCGCTTTGAGTCACTTGAGAAAAGCGCTATATAAATATAATTCACCTCACATGAAACCAATTGTTGAAGCTTTGAAAGTGGAATTCTTTCCCATTCTTGTTTTATGTAGAGCTTCAGTCCTTCAACAGGCGGCATAGCTCGGTTGGTAGAGTGGCCGTGCCGGCAACTTGTGGGTTGCAGGTTCGATTCCCGCTTGTGCCATCCTAGTTACTGCCGTTGTGTCCTTGGGCAAGACACTTTACCCACCTGCTCCCAGTGCCACCCACACTAGTTTAAATGTAACTTAGATATTGGGTGTCACTATGTAAAGCGCTTTGAGTCACTTGAGAAAAGCGCTATATAAATATAATTCACCTCACATGAAACCAATTGTTGAAGCTTTGAAAGTGGAATTCTTTCCCATTCTTGTTTTATGTAGAGCTTCAGTCCTTCAACAGGCGGCATAGCTCGGTTGGTAGAGTGGCCGTGCCAGCAACTTGTGGGTTGCAGGTTCGATTCCCGCTTGTGCCATCCTAGTTACTGCCGTTGTGTCCTTGGGCAAGACACTTTACCCACCTGCTCCCAGTGCCACCCACACTAGTTTAAATGTAACTTAGATATTGGGTGTCACTATGTAAAGCGCTTTGAGTCACTTGAGAAAAGCGCTATATAAATATAATTCACCTCACATGAAACCAATTGTTGAAGCTTTGAAAGTGGAATTCTTTCCCATTCTTGTTTTATGTAGAGCTTCAGTCCTTCAACAGGCGGCATAGCTCGGTTGGTAGAGTGGCCGTGCCGGCAACTTGTGGGTTGCAGGTTCGATTCCCGCTTGTGCCATCCTAGTTACTGCCGTTGTGTCCTTGGGCAAGACACTTTACCCACCTGCTCCCAGTGCCACCCACACTAGTTTAAATGTAACTTAGATATTGGGTGTCACTATGTAAAGCGCTTTGAGTCACTTGAGAAAAGCGCTATATAAATATAATTCACCTCACATGAAACCAATTGTTGAAGCTTTGAAAGTGGAATTCTTTCCCATTCTTGTTTTATGTAGAGCTTCAGTCCTTCAACAGGCGGCATAGCTCGGTTGGTAGAGTGGCCGTGCCAGCAACTTGTGGGTTGCAGGTTCGATTCCCGCTTGTGCCATCCTAGTTACTGCCGTTGTGTCCTTGGGCAAGACACTTTACCCACCTGCTCCCAGTGCCACCCACACTAGTTTAAATGTAACTTAGATATTGGGTGTCACTATGTAAAGCGCTTTGAGTCACTTGAGAAAAGCGCTATATAAATATAATTCACTTCACTTCCCAACTCATATGGAAACGGGGTTTGTATTTTACGGTCTTGGACACCATGTTTCTAAAAGAAAATCTGAGTCCAGTGATCCCTATTTACCTTTTTTTATCCGTAGCAACAAAGGATAACATTACATATTGAACTAGAAGGATTGTCAGTAGAGTCCACCCTTTAGAAGGTTTGTTAAGGCTTAGCAACATGTCCCTCAACCCATAATCCTCCTATGGCCACACCTGTACAACAAAGTATAAAAACCCTAGACTGAACAAAGCAGGACATCAGTTTTCAAAGAGTCTCTCAGCAGCAAGCTGAATATGAGTCCCCTTTCCAGTCTGCTGATGCTCTTCATGCTGGGCCTCGCTCAGGCTTATCAGGACATGTATGAAGAATTCCAAGGAGACGACGAGGAGACCGTTGACCTTACCACCGCCATTCTGACCACCAACAACGGCACGAGTGAGTCCCTCCTGGAAGGAGACATGCTGCTTCCCAAAACCAGAAATGCCCTGAAGTGCTTCTCCAACAGCTGCCTGTGGAAGAAGTCCTTCAACGGCTTGGTGACGATCCCCTATGTCATCAGTCCTCAGTTCAGCGGCATGGAGAGGCAGAAGATTGAGAACGCGGTTAAGTCTTTCCACGGCAGGTCCTGCGTCCGCTTCGTCCCCCGGCGCAATGAGTACGACTTCGTCAGCGTGGAGAACGGAGGCGGCTGCTTCTCGGCTCTGGGCCGACAGGGAGGGAGGCAGGTGCTGTCACTCAACCGTGACGGCTGCATCTACCACGGCATCATCCAGCACGAGTTCCTCCATGCTCTGGGCTTCCAGCACGAGCAGACCAGAAGCGACCGCGACAGCTACGTCAGGATCGTCTGGGAGAACATCGACCGAGCGATGGCCTTCAACTTCCACAAGCAGGACACCAACAACCTGAACACCCCCTATGACTACTCCTCCATCATGCACTACGGAAGAACAGCCTTCAGCGTCAACGGGAGAGACACCATCGTCCCTTTGTCCCACGCCAACATCGGCCAGAGGCGGGGTCTGTCCAGAGTGGACATCAGCAGGATCAACCTGCTTTACGGCTGCTAATGACACTTTCGACCTCATCAGTGTCAAAGTTATTGTTCAGCAAAATGATCATCATGATGAATGCAATAAATCTACTTGCTTTATTCCTTCAAAATCACTTTGTCCTGTAGTGTTGTATGCAGTACAACGACTGATAGACACCATATTGATATTGGAGTTTTTTGTTCATTGGCCGATTAGTGCGTCTGCCTCACAATACGAAGTTCCTGCAGTCTTGGGTTCAAATCCAGAATCGGGATCTTTCTGTGTGGCGTTTGCATGTTCTCCACCGTGACTGCGTGGGTTCCCTCCGGGTACTCCGGCTTCCTCCCACTTCCAAAGACATGCACCTGGGGATAGGTTGATTGGCAACACTAAAATGGTCCCTAATGTGTGAATGTGAGTGTGAAAGTTGTCTGTCTATCTGTGTTGGCCCCGCGATGAGGTGGCGACTTGTCCAGGGTGTATCCCGCCTTCCGCCCGATTGTAGCTGAGATAGGCGCCAGCGCCCCCCGCGGCCCCGAAAGGGAATAAGCGGTAGAAATGGATGGAAGGCGGTTTAGCTCGGTTGGTAGAGTGGCCGTGCCAGCAACTCGAGGGTTGCAGGTTCTATTCCCGCTTCCGCCATCCTAGTCAATGCCGTTGTGTCCTTGGGCAAGACACTTTACCCACCTGCTCCCAGTGCCACCCACACTGGTTTAAAAGTAACTT